>NC_084630.1:14152930-14215430 GCF_033978795.1 Nerophis ophidion | reverse complement strand
ATTGAGTCCATATTATCACCTAAGTTGTGTAAAATATTTTACGTGTACGTTGCCATGTTGATTTCCGATTTAGTAACTGAACGCTCCCAATTTGGCATCACTCCCAACTCCGACTCCCAAGGTCAATGGAACGCACCATGAAGCAATCGATCCTGTCTCAGAACCAACCAATAATGTGTCAAGTTTGCAGTCATGTGACACAAATATCACAATTTTTTTATTCAATAAAATTGTCAGCATAATTTTATGTAAAAAAACTAAACTTTTCCTATAATTAAAACGGGGAAAAAAAATTGTCATATAAATTGTCTAAAAAGCTTTCCCAAGAAAAACACAAAATTATCTCCATACTCCTGGTTTACATACAATATTCCTACAAAATTGTATTGAACAACAATACTTGGTTACACGTTTACACAATTCATTCAATAAGGAGGAAAAGGTGGTGCTTATTTAAGCCTTCCCCGTGTCACAGCTGATACAGATAATTTGTTCACTCTCTGTGTTCATTGTGTACCAGTTTAACTTGCTTGATAGTAAAACGAAGATATATTATAGTAAATGTAATTTTTTGTTGATATCTTACTAAGTAGCAGGGGCATAGTACCAAATTCGGGGCCCCCATACACAAGACTCTATCCCATCCTAAACCCAAAGTCACCGCCACATACACACACACTTGATGTTTACTAAAAACATAATATTGCATGAATTTATCCAATCCAATCCACTTTATTTATATAGCACATTTAAACAACAATAACGTTTCCAAAGTGCTGCACAGCCATGTTAAAAACAATTGTAAAAAAAAATTGAATAAATAAATAATACAAAATAAAAAAAGTATATATATATATATATATATTATGCTCCACCAATGACTGAATAAAAACAAAAAATAAATAAATATAAAACCTATAAAAACAAATATGATTAAAAACTATTTTAAAGGGTAAAATCAATTAAAACAGTAAAATAGAAATCAAAGTGTATAAAAAACACAGAGGACAACAGGGAACAGAGGACCACACAACTCACGTAGTGTTAAAAGCCAAAGAATAAAAGTGGGTCCTAAGACGAGACTTATAACACTCCACTGTGGATTTAGTTGAAAAACAGCTTTTCAAAACACATGTAAAAACTTTAGTTTTTTTTTTTAAGATGGGATTATCATATTTAAACTACAGCATATCTAGATAACAGCCCCAAAATTGTTTATTTTAGTTTTTTTAAGCTTGTTTGTTTATTAAAATAATCAGAACCTGACATTTTTCATTTAAATATGATCATAAATATGACAAGTTTTTATTATTTTAGTGTAAAGTAGATATTAACTTGATCATGTATAATTATCATCAATGTGTAATACAGATAATATTAATACATTATAATTATATTATTAGTGCTTCTCCTGGGGGGTTAAGCCTTCCTGTTTTTAAAACCTTACTGTTGCCTCTGTTTCTAACTTTAAACCAGGGTCTTTGAACGCATCACCGTAATAGGCAATGAGATGCAAAAGTGGAACTTGTACATAACTTTTCCGTATGCTGCCACATATATCTCAGTGGCCTAGTGTCCTCCGCCCTGAGATCGTAGGTTGTGAGTTCAAATCCCAGCCGAGTCATACCAAAGACTATAAAAATGGGACCAATTGCCTCCCTGCTTGGCACTCAGCATCAAGGGTTGAAACTGGGGGTTAAATCACCATAAAATGATTCCCAGGCGCGGCACCGCTGCTGCCCACTGCTCCCTTCACTACCAAGAGGGTGATCAAGGGGAGGGGTGAAATGCAGAGGACAAATTTCATCACACGTAGTGTGTGTGTGACAATCATTGGTACTTTAATTAATTAATTAATAGATTTATAATGTGTTTTTTTTACTTTCTTTTATTACCATATCTTTGTACCAAAATTTTGGTACTTTGTGTTAATGCTTAAAGGTGAGCTTTGATGATGTTATGATGTCTGTGTTGTGTGAACTGTTCCAAGCTAGGTCTGTTGCCATCAAAGTGGATTAAACCATTTTGCATTTTTGATAAGAGTGTATGGGTAGTTCGATGTTATACATTTGCCCAGTGGACCCCATGTGCTTGGGACCCCGTTTAATATGTTGTTTAATGAGTCTTTTTTTAATTCAATTCCACATACACAAATTTAAAACTTAAGGCCGGGGCCCACCTTATTTTGTGCGATCTGCGAAATCCTGAAAATAAGACACTTCATATTGCTTGTATTTCAATTTTGACAGAAAACAAATGGTGATACATGCAGTTAAAGTTATTTTTAACTGAGTATTGTTTTATTATTTGATGCAATAAGCTTTTTTTTGTTGGTTGTCAATCCTTTTTTAAATAAATTCTAACATAGCCTAAGTTTAATACCTATGTGACGTCAAAGCAGGCTTTCCATCAGTTTGTTGATAAAAAATGATAATAATCCAACAAAGGGACAATTGTTAAATATAATGAGACAGTTATAAATAAAGTACTATCTATCTACTCTACATTTATGGATTTTGGGGGCAGTTGGGTGTTCCAACAGGACAATGAGCCCAAACACACGTCAAAAGTGGTAAAGGAATGGCTAAATCAGGCTAGAATTAAGGTTTTAGAATGGCGTTCCCAAAGTCCTGACTTAAACGTGTGGACAATGCTGAAGAAACAAGTCCATGTCAGAAAAGCAACAAATTGAACTGAACTGCACCATTTTTGTCAAGAGGAGTGGTCAAAAAGTCAACCAGAAGCTTGTGGATGGCTTCCAAAAGCGCCTTATTGCAGTGAAACTTGCCAAGGGACATGTAACCAAATATACTTTTGACCAAGCAGCTTTGGTCACATTTTCAGTAGACCCATAATAAATTCATTAAAGAACCAAACTTCATGAATGTTTTTTGTGGCAAACAAGTATGTGCTCCAATCACTCTATCACCAAAAAATAAGAGTTGTAGAAATTATTGGACACTCAAGACAGCTATGACATTATGTTCTTTACAAGCGTATGTAAACTTTTGACAACGACTGTATAAATATATATAAATGTGGTCAAGTCTTGTGAAATGAAAGTGATTTTTACGCTTGAATTTTTCCAGACAACGCAGTCGTAACCACTAAGTCACACATTCTCTTTAGCTATCTATGAATGAGTGTGGTTTCTCACCCACAATGAACGTGTCCTAATTTAACTCACTCAAGCTGGTTTCTGTCTAATGTTGTACATTTTATAAACCGTAAGATCAAGTTCTACTGGTTTGTTCATTAGGCTTGCAGTCCTCTTTAGCGCCACTTTATTTGGGTTAAATGGTGTAAGACAGCAGGCTTGCTTTAAGTGGTTTATGGCGTACAAAGTTCATTTATACTTAGTGACCTCTTGGCAGTAAAGGCTGAAGAATGTGAGGTCAAGACTTAACTGTGGTAAAGTTAGGCTGGAATGCTTTAGCTATTTTTAGTGTCTGACTCGGCCAGTATATTGTTTTATTGTTGCTGTTTTGTCAACCAGGATGGATGCTTTGTCTGTGGTGATACATCTGTCACTTGTAATACAAATAAACTCCTCACCCTTGTCGTCATGTGATCTTCTTTCAGCCTGGCTAACATCCCCTTCAGTCCAGAGACTGCACAAGACCAGGAGAGACGAATCCGCCGTGAAATCGCCAACAGCAACGAGCGGCGACGCATGCAGAGCATCAACGCTGGCTTCCAGTCCCTCAAAACCCTCCTGCCTCACACAGATGGGGAGAAACTCAGCAAGGTGACAGCTTGCGCACAATTTTGGGCTTTTAATGAATATCGTGATTTGGTTCCCTGTTAATTTATCTTTCGGGTTAATCTACCATGATTTGATTAACGTGGACCCCAACTTAAAGGCCTACTGAAATGAGATTTTCTTATTTAAACGGGAATAGCAGGTCCATTCTATGTGTCATACTTGATCATTTCGCGATATTGCCATATTTTTGCTGAAAGGATTTAGTAGAGAACATCGACAATAAAGTTTGCAACTTTTGGTCGCTAATAAAAAAGCCCTGCCTTTACCGGAAGTATGTGCGCATGACGTCACGAGTTGCAGGGCTCCACACATTTTCACATTGTTTATAATGGGAGCCACCAGCAGTAAGAGCAATTTGGACCAAGAAAGCGACAATTTCCCCATTAATTTGAGCGAGGATGAAAGATTCGTGAATTAGGATATTGATAGTGAAGGACTAGGGAAAAAAAAAGTGACGGCTCCGGGCGGCGGCAGTGTGAGCGTTTCAGATGTAATTAGACACATTTACTACGATAATTCTGGAAGAGCCCTTATCTGCTTATTGTTTTAATAGTGTTTTAGTGAGATTGTAAAGACATACCTCAAGGTCGGATGGCTGCGGTGAACACGCAGTGTCTCAGAGAGAAGCCGAGGAGTCAAACTCATAGCTGCCTTTTTTGACAGCTGCTGCAGGACGAAGAATAATCCAATGATGTCTCCGGTAAGATATATATCACAATTTTCCCATCCAAAAACATGCTGGTTGACATAGAGAAAACATGTACGCTTGACCGCTCAGCTTCACAACAAACAAAGAAACACCGGCTGTGTCTCGGTGCTAAAGACAACTGCAATACACCGCTTTCCACCAACAGCATTGTTCTTTATAGTCTCCATTAGTAAATGAACAAATTGCAAAAGATTCAGCAACACAGATGTCCAAAATACTGTGTAAGTATGCGATTAAAGCAGACTACTTTTAGCTGCTAGTGGTGCTGGGCTAATATTTCCTGACAGTCCGTGACGTCACGCGGACGCGTCATCAATCCACGACGTTTTGAACAAGAAACACACGGGAAATTTAAAATTGCAATGTAGTAAACTAAAAAGGCTGTATTGACATGTGTTGCAATGTTAATATTTCATCATTGATATATAAACTATCAGACTGTGTGGTTGGTAGAAGTGGGTTTCAGTAGGCCTTTAAACAAGTTGAAAAACTTATTCGGGTGTTACCATCTAGTGGTCAATTGTACGGAATATGTACTGTATTGTGCAATCTACTAATAAAAGTCTCAATCAATCAATCAACTCTGCAGGCTGCCATCTTGCAACAGACAGCAGACTACATCTTTGCTTTGGAGCAGGAAAAGACACAGCTCTTGTCACAGAACAACCAACTCAAACGCTTCATCCAGGTATTGATAACTCAAGTATGTGGACCGTGCCCTTCAAGTTTGGAGAAACCTTATTTAATAACATAAGAATCTCTAAACTATTGATTGGCACTGTGTTGATCTCACTATGTTTGGATGTTCTTCGATGTATGACCGTTGTTGCCACTGTCCCCACTCCAGGAGTTCAACGGTTCCTCACCAAAGAGGCGGCGAGCAGAGGAAAAAGATGAAGGCATCGGTTCCCCTGACATCTTGGATGAGGAGAAGGTGGAGGAGCTGAGGAGAGAAATGCTGGAGTTGCGTCAGCAGCTGGACCGAGAACGTTCTGCTCGCATGCAGCTGGAGGAGCAGGTAAACGGATCCACCAGTCAGCAGTTTTGGTGTCAAATTCACCAGCACATTAGCTAATCTTCCAGAAAAGCAGGTTAGACTTAAATCAGGAAGTGAGAAAAGAAAACTAGAGGCTGCCATTGTTCATTTGCTAACTGAAAAAGTCTGGTATTGACTTGAAAATATTTAGCGTGGCATTGCAGGATTGCATTGTCTGCATTTAATAAGCAGTATCTTTTACACGTCAAACGAAAAAGAGTATTTTATTATTTGCACGGGCACAAGTAATAGTTGCTTACATGGTGTGGTTGCAGGTGCGCTCATTGGACACACAGCTGCACCCAGAGCGTCTCAAGGTAATCACCCAGCAGGTGGAGGAAGAGCAGGCACACCTCCAGAGTCAGACGCTGTTAAGGCTGCAGCAGATCCAGGCCGCAGACAGACAACCTCAAAGTCCAAAGGTTGGTCTACCGCACTCGCACCCATACCTGAACAAACCATCCGTAGTCCAGCAACTCAAGCAATGCAGAATACAAATTAGTTTATTTTAAATGCAATGGAAATAGAAATTGACCTGACAGAGACAACACTCAGCCTTTACATGAACTTCTGCGTGTCCAGGTGTTGACTCCTCCCACTGCCCTCGCCTCAACTCACCACCCAACAGTCATCGTCCCAGCACCAGCACTAACCCAGCAACCCCATCACCATGTCAACGTGGTAACCATGAGCTCAGCTGTCCACACCGGCACCGTGTCCACGTCCAGACAAAACCTGGACACCATCGTGCAGGTGAGCATTTTTTGTTTTTGTTTGTTTTTTAGCTCAGGCAGAAATGAATGTATACCTACACAATCTAACTAATTAACGTAAACGCTGTATATATATATATATATATATATATAAAAAAGCCTTTACAAAAACAGTTTTGATTCAAGCTGTTGAGAGGCATTCATTTAGTGTGTTGCTGTAACACTATTGCCATGTAGCTTAATAATACAACAAAAATATTGGAAACAGCTTTTATAAAACAATCATATTAACATTCATAACCCAACATTTTACCTTTTTACTCCATAGATGTACCTAACATTTTGGTCAGTGCGTTTAAGTTGCAAAGCTTGTTTGAATATTTGCCGTGACGCGCCCTGTCGTCCTCTCAGGCCATCCATCACATCGAGCGCACTCAGGAGAGACGAGCGAGCGCAGAGGAGGAGCAGAGACGAGCCGTCATTGTTAGCCCCGCCCACATCGCCATGGACACCGCCTGCTCGGACACAGACACGGATACAGAGGGAGAGGACTGTTCAATGAACTGATCGTGGCGTGAACCTACAAACACTTAAAACACCATCTCACTGTAAGATTCCATCCAGAAGCTTGACTACTTTAAAAAAGGCTCTCCAAACTCTTGACTTCCAGTAGTGAAGCTCTTCTGTCATCTAGTGTAAATTGTCTGATTGAAAACTCGGAGTGGTCAGCGTGCAGAAGAGGCCGTGCGGGGCTTCTTAAGGCTGCTGCTTATCGTCCGTCCTCCATATTGTTTATATTGTGTCAGTCGGCCATCGCGCTGACAATTTTTTTTTTTTGGGCCGCAAATTCATGCGTTCATTTATAACAGAACTGAATGTAACAACACAACAAGCAGCAGCTTGTGACTTGTTTGATTTGAAATAAGGGAGCTGCAATTATTCCTATCTTAAGTCTTGGTCATGTTTCTGCTGATTTTTTTTTTTTTTTTTTTTAGTTCCAAATTCAAAAAACAGCTAAAAGTAAAGGTGAAGGCATGTCAGGCAGGCTTGATTACAGGAGTGATACTAAATTAAATGATGTCAAAGTCTGTTTAAGCCCTTAGAAATAAGCTATTGGAACATCGACGGTCTCTTAAGTGTTTTTGGATATGTACTTCCTGTTAGGGTTACTGAACGTTTGTCATGAGATTAACTTAAAATTGGATGTTTGTGAGGTAAACAAGGAGCAGGACACCTTGATGGGTTTTGTGGTCTGTCAGCTGGAGTCCACAGCTGCTGGCATGAAGCAAGTGTTCACCAGTGTTCTGGTAATGACTGGTGGGCTTTTTTTCAATTTCAAACCACCTGACTGATTCAATTATAGACCTTTTTTATATGCTATGAAATGAGGATTCAATCTTAAAAAAAGAAATTTGCATGACGATTTCCTGTTGTCCACCAAAGACTTCCAGTTGCAATTTCTAATCTTGATTTGTTGTTTTTAGTGACTATGCACTTGAGTGTTTGCTATTTATGCAATTGCATCTTCAGTCCATGTATACACGAGGTGAAGGAGTCTATGCACCGCTAATAGGTGTGTGTGTGTGTGTGTTACACCTACAGTATATATGTGACGCGCTTATATCAAAGAATGTAATTATTCTTATAAGGTGCTGTTTGCCAGTGTGCTGCTCGGCCGACTAGCGGTGAGCTGATGACTTTTTTAACATGGCAGAAGTAATTTCCACTTAATGCAATTTGTTTGGTTGTGCTGGAACAGAATAATCACTGATGTACAACACATCTTGATCGGTTACATATCAAGATTGGAATCAAACGCGACAATAACCCCATGTGAGCACTGCCCATCTCTCCAAAACAAGTCACCTCACGTGACACTCATTCTTGGTTTTTTTTGTCCCCGTTTGAACTGGAAATGCTTGCTTCTTTTCACAAACACAAGTTGATGCTGTAAACATTCCATTCCATGTTTGGATTTGTGTCTTTTCATCTCTTGTTTTGTTTCAGACTGAATGCATGTTACTAATGTGTTGTCTGTGATGTACTGCAGGCATTTTCTCTGTTTTGACAAACATGTGGAGCGTGAAAAAGTGATAGTGTGGCCACTGATCACTACCTGACATCAGTGTTCCATCCGGTTAGACTAGTTTTTTTTTCCATACAATGCGAGGTAAAGAGGGTTGTTAATCGTGTCAAAGGATGGGGAGATTTTTGTCAAATGTGAAGCTGCAGCCTAAAGTCAAATCACATCACTTTGAACTTAAGGTGGATGGCTTTTTATTTCAGAAAAACACTTTCCAACCATTAAGTTTGTACTTGTATCGCAGCACTGAAGACCTTCAGTGAGCTTTGTGGTTTAAAGCACTTCCTTTCCTCTACTGCCTGGAATCACGACGAGGAAGTTCCATTATTTTTAAGTACGCTCTTTGCTTTGACACAATTTAACATTGTTTCTTGTGATCTGCTTTTCAGTCTTTCCATTTCTTTTTTTGTACTTTCTTTGGTGACAAGCATTTTTTTTACATTTTTGTGTCATTTTTCAAGTCTACGTCAATGAGAAGCTGTTATATTTTTGTTTAAAAAAAACTTGGGTAAACAGTCCTTTGTAAAGAATAAAAAATAAAATTTGTACTTTTCTATGACATCTTGCTTGATTATTCCTCTGTTCATGAATGTCAATTTCTGTTCGACAGATGACGAAAATAATAGTGACTGTGTGGTGTCCAACATGTGTCGTGGAATCTATTTACAGAATACAG
Source organism: Nerophis ophidion (assembly GCF_033978795.1). NCBI lineage: Eukaryota > Metazoa > Chordata > Actinopteri > Syngnathiformes > Syngnathidae > Nerophis > Nerophis ophidion. The sequence goes on along the minus strand of NC_084630.1, from coordinate 14,206,447 downwards.
TCTTTTTTACTGCCATGCATATTGTAGAAATACAGTGGAGCAAAAAGGCGCGATGTAAAGTTAAAAAGCTAAAATGATTATACAAATAACACAAATCCATGTTTTTTTTGCCTTTTTAAAAATGTCAGTGGCCTGACTTTGCCCTTTTAGTTTTTTGGTGGAATAAGTTTGCACATCTCTCATCGGAAAAAAAGGCACCTAGTTTTGGCACATTGAACTAAACAGTGTATTGTTGTACCAAAAGCATGCATTCAAACTAGAATTTTACATTAGCGCTGTCAAGTGATTATTTTTTAAATCAGATTTATCACACTTCAATTTGGATTAATCACAAGTTATTATTGGCTTGCATAATTCAAATTCACTTGGAAAAAGATCCCAATATTTGGACACAAATGTAATTGTATTGTCATAATAACACCAAGGAACCTTTTTTTTTTTACTGTTTTTCTTGAATGCACATCATTTTTTCTCTCAAAACTTGGTAACAGGTTTTTATTTAGTCCAGACAGCGTATTTTGAAGTGAAATTTCAGATTTCAGCGTCTTCACCTCCAAATACATGCACCTGGGGATAGGTTGATTGGCAACACTAAATTGACCCTAGTGTGTGAATGTTGTCTATCTGTGTTGGCCCTGTGATGAGGTGGCGACTTGTCCAGGGTCTACACCGCCTTCCGCCCGAATGCAGCTAAGATAGGCACCAGCACCCCCCGCGTCCCCCAAAGGGACAAGCGGTAGAAAATGGATGGATGGATGCTCATCTTTGCACTGATGTATGCACTGACCTTGGGTCTCATGTACAGAGAATTGTGTGGCTTTCATACTAAATATGGACGTACGATCAAATGCAGAAAATGGCGTACACAGGTAAAAATTATGATGTTTTAAAAGTGTTTGCACGCACAAATCTAAGCACATTTCTTGTTCCATCTCAATCTACTTGGAACCCTGCGCTGACGTGTGCATGGCTTGGCAGCCTAGAACGTCTCGATGCACGGACAACGTAAATTCCGCTTTTTCCTTTTCAGCAGCATGGCGGCGGATGATAGCTCTGTAGTAGTCTCTTTTGTTTTTTAACTCCATGTTGATGTCTTTCATGGTGACATGAACCCCATGGCATTTGTAGATGGTACAAAGTACTGGGATAGACTGCTCTCGGAGTGTTATCCGCTGCGCTGAAGTGACACCGTGCTGTTGTTGTTGTAATCATAGCAATAAACGATCATCCATCCATCCATTTTTCACCGCTTATTCCCTTTTGGGGTCGCGGGGGGCGCTGGCGCCCATCTCAGCTACAATCGGGCGGGAGGCGGGGTACACCCTGGACAAGTCGCCACCTCATCGCAGCGCCAACACAGATAAACAGACAACATTCACACTCACATTCACACACTAGGGCCCATTTAGTGTTGCCAATCAACCTATCCCCAGGTGCATGTCTTTGGAGGTGGGAGGAAGCCGGAGTACCCGGAGGGAACCCACGCATTCACGGGGAGAACATGCAAACTCCACACAGAAAGATCCCGAGCCTGGATTTGAACCCAGGACTGCAGGACCTTCGTATTGTGAGGCAGACGCACTAACCCCTCTGCCACCGTGAAGCCCGCAATAAGCGATCAATCAAACAGAAATATATGTAGTGTTTATCGTGTGAGGCAACGAAAAAAGAATGGCAATACAAAATAATGACCCGCAAATAACAGTGTAACCCTATAATTAATCCGGGTTGTCAGGGACTGTTATTGCCGACAGACACGAATCGCCTTCTTGCCCGTCCCTTCAGGCCGCCTGTTTTGTGAGTTTGTACCTGAGCCTTTTGTTGCAGTGCCTTTTTTTGTATTTGCACCGTAATTGTTGTTTTTTTGCATCATTGACAGAGTGGATAATAAACGACTTCACACACTCGCCACTCTATGGAACTTGGATTTAAGCTTTTTCGACATAAATGGATTGCTTACCCCAAATCAACAGGAAACATCCCCCATCAGCTGGACCAGACAAACAACTGTCCATGGAGTGAGTCACTTTAATATCGATCATGCGTGTTAGTACAACTACAGTACATACCTGTCTGGCTAGCGCAGTGCTGTACAAACCTATCCATCCATTTTGTCTATTTTTTGGGGTTGCAGGGGGTGCTGGAGCCTATCTCAGCTGTATTCGGGCGGAAGGCTGTGTACACCCTGGACAAGTCGCCACCTCATCACAGGGCCAACACAGATAGACAACATTCACACTCACATTTACACACTAGAGACCATTTTAGTGTTGCCAATAAACCTATCCCCAGGTGCATAAAACATGTAATGTGGGCTAATACTTTACAGCAAGGGTCTCAAACTCAATTTACGTAGGGGCCACTGATGCAGAGTCTGGGTAAGGCTGGGCCGCAAGAAAAGATTTCTTAAAAAAAAATGTTGCATACTCCTCAGCATGTCTAGTTGTATAACGACGTTTCAAGTTGTATCCCTTGTGCACGGCAACTTTCTCTGTGCAAATAGGACATGCCGGGGTGCCGATGTGCTCAACAAAGAAATATTGCATCTCCCACTTTTCCTGGAATTGTCTTTGCTCATCACTAACCCTTCTCTTCACTGCAGGCTTTGAAAAAAAACATGTTCAGGGTTGTGGAATATATTTCTATTTAGCCGACGCACGGAGAATAATGTTATTTCCGCAATGTGTGTCGTTCTGCTTTACCTCCCTACAGCAACACAGCGAAAGTACCGGGATAGTGAGCGCAAAAAAGTGACGGCTTCCGGAGTGTTATCCGGCATCATATAGAAATATATGTAGTGTTTATCATGTGAGGCAATGCAAATTAAACAATAAAAATACAGATAACGGTTTGAATTGGTCCAGGTTATCGGGAACTGTTATTACTGACGGACAGCTGTCGCGGTGTGACGGCATGTAAGAAAACCCCCGTCTCCCTGAAAACGTTTCTGTCGCTTTCACTCATTTGCCGCTTTTCCACTAACGCAGGGGTAGGCAACCCAGAACGTTGAAAGAGCCATTTTGGACCCAAATAACACAACGCGGTCAAGCGCCATTCATATAAAACTTGCAGGCCGCACTAACATTAAACTTTCATATTAAGGTGAAGGCCGCAAAATAATGTCTCGCGGGCTGCAATTGGCCCACGGGCCGCGTGTCTGGGACCCCTACTTTACAGATACAGTAATATGATTGTTCATGTTTTTCAATCAGTACAAATTGGTGTGGTATTGCATTGTGTTGTGCATTACAAACTAAAACGCGTTTTGTGCTGACGTAGAAGCTAGCTTATCTCTTGCCGTAGTTGTTTATACGGCTAATACCGTAGCCTGGCGATGTGTTACTACGCTAGAAAAAGAGTTCCTCAGTTTTCGCTCTTACAATAACAATGTTGCTATAGCTTGGTTATTATACATGTTACGGAACGTCCACCCATCCATTTTCTACCGTTTGTCCCTTTCGGGGTAGCGGGGGGGTGATGGAGCCTATCCCAGCTCCATACGGGCGGAATGTAAATTAAGCATTGCTGACGGTTTTTGAATACATTTTTAAAGTGATTTAGAGGTACAATTGATTGCTCTCATTAAGTGCATTGCTAGCCACCCAGAATGAGCCGATTTTTACATGGTAGACTGCCAAAAAAACAAACACCTTTTGTCTTTTTGTCTCTCAAGATGATTGTGAACGATAGGCAAAATTTCCCCAAAAAAGTGCAGTTCCCCTTTAAATAAATATATTTTCTGATCTTTTACCAGTGGTGTGGTGTGGTGTCAGGGCCAGCACGGCCTTCTCTGCTGGTCTAACATAACCAGAAATCATGATCATAATTAAAGATTAAAAAAAATGTTTTATTTACTTTCCCTAAATATCTAAAAGTATTCATATTCTGTTCATGTCATAGTATGCTCCTTCCAGTGCTGTTGTTTTTAGTTTTAGTTTGTATCCATCCATCCATCCATTTTCTACCGCTTATACCCTTTCGGGGTTGCGGGGGGCGCTGGCGCCTATCTCAGCTACAATCGGGCGGAAGGCGGGGTACACCCTGGACAAATCGCCAGCTCATCGCAGGGCCAACACAGATAGACAGACAACATTCACACTCACATTCACACACTAGGGCCAATTTAGTGTTGCCAATCAACCTATCCCCAGGTGCATGTCTTTGGAAGTGGGAGGAAGCCGGAGTTCCCGGAGGGAACCCACGCATTCACGGGGAGAACATGCAAACTCCACACAGAAAGAACCCGAGCCTGGATTTGAACCCAGGACTGCAGGACCTTCGTATTGTGAGGCAGACGCACTAACCCCTCTACCACCGTGAAGCCCAGTTTTAGTTTTAGTTTGTATCCAATCAGAATTCAGCTAGCTTATGTTGCCATGCTGTACCAAATCTGCCCAGGCTTTCAGAATCAACAATGCAGGCGTCCGTGCACTGTAAGTGAACAGGGACATACAGTTGATAGACAGTTGGGATAGCTAATCAGATCACGAGTTGTTGTCAGTAAGGTCTTTGAGATGGCCTCATGTTGAACGTGACATTTACACGTCTTGCGATTGGATACGTCATCGGGACCGTTAGCGGATAAATTTGAGAACACATACAGTTGCGATCACAAGTTGTTGACAGTAACTGTTCTTGTTACAAGTTAAATTTACAAGAACCTTTTTTTAACTCTTGTTAAAGTGTCATGTTTGTCATTTAATTAACATTGTTACTTGTATATTTGTCGCCATTATGTGGTCAGGGCAATTAATATATCTTTGAGAAGTGTGTACTTTGACTCAAACTTTATTGACCGGAATTTGCATAAGCCAAGCAGAGAAATTTAAGGTATAGGTTTTAATTGCTCATTCGTTTTGATTGATTTTTAAATGTGCCAGAAAAATACCTGTTTTGTATGCTGCTGATGTAAGTCAATGGCCAGTAGGGTGTAAATGTGTTCCTGTAAAGTATTTATCCAGCAATCATCATCTGGTGACATCAATTATGGTATTTTGAGAGGTAATCATTGAAGTCGGACATCACTGAAGGCCTAGGTGGGAAACGCACAGCCCGCCACTGCCTTTTAAGAATTAAAAATATCAGAGGCACAACTGCATCCTTTGACTCTTTAGTAGAAAAAGATTGCACATCTCTGTCCTAAATGGAAAAAAAAGGCCCCTAGCTTTTGCACACAGAACAGTGTATTCTTATACCACAAGCCTGCTGGACACTAAACACTGCAGGAATGTAGCAGCAGAGTGCTTCAAATACGGCCGCAAAATTCTACTTTCACAAAATAAAAGCACATTATTTTAAGTTCATGAGCTGTCGTATGTTTATTTCGTCAGAAAAACTAACATCAAGTTCTTGGTAACGGTCATCGCGCCTTTTTTTTATTTGGCCAAACTCTCTTTATATGCGACTCTGCAGCAAAGTAATTAAAGGCGTCCTCCAGTGGTAGGAATTTTATTGGAATGTTATTGACAGACTGCCAATTCCATGCAAAATCTGCTGGATGACAATAACAAAGTCCATGTATATGTGTACAACTTTAAGTCACCTTCACTGATCCAGTTCTTCAGTTTGTAGGTATTTGGAACAATCTGTGATCTTCTTCACCTGCTGGGCAGTCAGGGTCTCCGAGCACATGGGACACACTGTCTCACTCTCTAGCAACCTAAAATCAAAGAGCTTTTAGAAATACTGTAGAATTTTGGTATTCCCTGTCACACAGCATAGCGAAGTATTGTCAAATTTTCCCAATTTCTATGTAGTTCCACAACAGTGTGTGTGCCACCTACAAGATGAACTGTGAGTAGAGAGCTGGAAATTCACAATGAGGACACACGGACCAGTCTTCTTTCAGCATGTGACGACCCTGACAATGTGAAGATAAAGCAGACATAAGACACGGAGATGGGATTTTCCTGCAGTTAAGTGAACTTACTGTGGCAATGCAGTAAGGTAGGTTGTTCTTGCAGGAGATACACAGCAGTTCATTCTGTGGTAGTTGGAAGCCACAGTATGGACACGGCGTAGTTTCCTCTTCCTGCTCTGACATATCGGGACGCCTGAGGAAATAACAGTCAGGTATGTATGAAACGGGACATGCATTGTTGGAAAGTATCCCATTGGATATCCGTGATTTTTTTGTCAATTCTGATATACACACAGATGAAATCTCATTTAAATGGAGTGGTACATTCAGCTTTTTATATAATCAAACATATATAGATTATTAGAATGAATGAAAACATTTTTTTGGGCTTTTTCAACCATGTGAAAAAACTTCAACACCGTTTTGCTCTATTTAAAGGCCTACTGAAACCCACTACTACCGACCACGCAGTCTGATAGTTTATATATCAATGATGAAATATTAACATTGCAACACGTCCCAATACGGCCTTTTTAGTTTACTAAATTGCAATTTTAAATTTCTCGGGAAATATCCTGTTGAAAACGTTGGGGAATGATGACGCTTATGTTGACGCATGCTTGTGAAGTTATTGGTTGGAACGGGCATTTTATCCCAGCACCACTCACGGCTAAAAGTCCCCCGATTTAATTGCATAATTACAGAGTATTTTGGACATCTGTGTTGCTGAATCTTTTGCAATTTGTTCAATTAATAATGGAGACTACAAAGAATAATTCTGTTGGTGGAAAGTGGTGGATTGCAGCTGCCTTTAGCAACCAAAACACAGCCGGTGTTGCTTTGTTTGTTGTGAAGCTTTAATATGGAACAGAGCGGTCAAGCAAACATGTTTCCCGACCACATGTCAACCGGGAGTTTTCGGTGAGAAAATTGTGGTAATAAGTTGGCTCTTACCGGAGACATCAGCGGAGCTTGCGTCCTGCTGCAGCTGTCAAAAAGGCAGCTGCGACTTTCTTGGCTCCTCCATAGCTTCCATCAGATACACTGACGGTCAACACACCCCTCCAACTTTCAGGTATGACTTTATAATCTCACTAAAACACTAGTAACACAATAATCAGATAAAGGATTTTCCAGAATTATCAGAGTAAATGTGTCTAATAACATCTGAATCACTCTCATTGCCCTCGCCTTTTTTTTTTTTCTTCTAGTGTTTCGCTGTAACTTTCCTCATCCACAAATCTTTCATCCTCGCTCAAATTAATGGGGAAAACGTCGCTTTCTCGGTCCGAATCGCTCTCGCTGCTGGTGGCTATGATTATAAACAATGTGAGGATGTGAGGAGCCCGACAACCCATGATGTCACGCGCACATCGTCTGCTACTTCCGGTAAAGGCAAGGCTTTTTTATTAGCGACCAAAAGTTGCGAACTTTATCGTGGATGTTCTCTACTAAATCCTTTCAGCAAAAATATGGCAATGTCACGAAATGATCAAGTATGACACATAGAATGGACCTGCTATCCCCGTTTAAATAAGAAAATATCATTTCGGTAAGCCTTTAAGATTCAAAAGGGACCTATGATAATTTTATTCGGCATATAAAACACTTCCTTAGTTGTCGTCTATATCAGGGACCCAACTTTTTCACCCACTCAAATAATAACACTCAATTAGTAATCTTATTCTTGATTTTAATCATATTCAATAATTATACCTAACCTATTTAGAGTTTACCAGGATAACAACCTTGTCAAACGATATGAAACCATGTGTTAATCACAAAGAGTATTATTTATTCTATCAATCATTAAACTTTATTTGTACAGCCCTTAATCACAAGTGCCTCAAATGGCTTCACAACTCACAAGGACATTTGCTGATGTAAACCAACATAACACATAAACCTTACACTTGGGTGAGGTTGATTAGAAAAATAAGTACTAACTAAATGCATAAGAGATTTATAACGGATTAAAAATAAATGTACTAACAAATGATGTAAGGCTAAAGTAAATGAATCAATCAATCAAGCAATCAATCAATGTTTATTTATATAGCCCTAAATAACAAATCTCTCAAAGGACTGTACAAACCACTACGACTACGACATCCACAATTAACTAAATAAATAATAAAAAAAATATGTTTCTCATCCAAACTGTCAATAAAATAAAATTGCAACTGAAAGGTGTGGGGCGTTGTGGCTCAATTGGTAGAGCGGCCAGGCCAGCAACTTGAGGATTCCAGGTTTGATGTGCACTTCAGCCATCCTAGTCACTGCCATTGTGTCCTTGGGCAAGATACTTCACCCACCTGCTCGCAGTGCCACCCACACTGGTTTAAATGTAACTAAGATAATGGGTTTCACTATGTAATGGGCTTTGAGTCACTCGAGAAAAGCGCTACATAAACATAATTCACTTTCCTTTGCTTCACAAAATACAGCGTCACCATTTTATTCATTATATTTGCGCTTACAAAACGTTTCTATGACTTTAGAGCCAGACTTCTTCTGTTTGTTTGATATTGTCATGACTGCCGCAAGTGGTGCAAAGGTGTAATACAACGAAGTGCTAAGAAACATATATTTTTAGTGGGCCTCCCGAGGGTGCTTGCAGCTAAACAATGGGCCCCAGCCCTATGGTTATCAAACACTGGTCTAAGTAAAACTCAGCGGCCTAGTGGTTAGAGCAGGGGTAGGGAACCTATGGCTCTAGAGCCAGATGTGGCTCTTTTGATGACTGCACCTGGCTCTCAGATAAATCTTAGCTGACATTGCTTAACACGAAATTTAATGAATAATTCCGCTGGTAATCACAGCGTCAAAAATAACGTTCAAAATATAAAACATTCTCATGCATTTTCATCCATCCATCCGGTTTCTACCGCACCTGTTCAAGAAGTCGCATTAATGGTAAGAAGTGTTTTATTTATTGTTGGTTAGCCTCAGAATAACAATGTTATTAAAAAGAATAAAAGACTTATCATACTCTAAACATGTTGGTCTTTCTTAAAAATGCACGCATATAGTTCTATTCAGTATTAAAAATAAATAAATTATATGGCTCTCACAGAAATACTTTTAAAAATATTTGGCTTGTATGGCTCTCTCAGCCAAAAAGGTTCCCGACCCCTGGGTTAGAGTGTCCGCCCTGGGATCAGTAGGTTGTGAGTTCATTTAAAAAAATGGGACCCATTGCCTCCCTGCTTGTCACTCAGCATCTAGGGTTGGAATTGGGGGTTAAATCAGCATAAACGATTCCCGGGCGCGGCACCGCTGCCGCCCACTGCTCCCCTCACTTCCCAGGGGGTGTTCAAGGGGATGGGTCGAATGCAGAGGACACATTTCACCACACCTAGTGTGTGTGTGACAATCATTGGTACTTTAACTTTAACTTAACTTAAAATGTATTGGATATGCTTTGGCGTAAATTTTTCACCACGGTCACTTCTATAAACCGTTTTTTTGGGTCGGTCTGCAAGACATTTGTTTGTTAAGGCGTTCCCAGATTACAAATGAAACCACGCTCCAACCTCTGCATAAGTATCAGAATGTATTTTATGAAAAAATGTACACTGTTTAAATATCCATCCATCCATCCATCCATTTTCTACCGCTTATTCCCTTTGGGGTCGCGGGGGGCGCTGGTGCCTATCTCAGCTACGATCGGGCGGAAGGCGGTGTACACCCTGGACAAGTCGCCACCTCATCGCAGACTGTTTGAATATATATCTCGAAAACAAACATCAGCACTCTTTTTTCCCCAGACATAGTCAAAAATAAATTTTGTAAACACTTCATAGATCCACAATTTCCATCGATACGGAGCTGGATAAAAAGCTCATTATAGCAACATTTATTTCACTGCATGTTGCACATAGTGTTATTTTGCGCATGCAAAGATTATATTAAAATAATATTTTATCTTATTTTGTCTTGTGTTTTCTCCAACTCATCTGGCCTCATACAGAGCTGTTCCCCGTCTGGCTGGTAGCTTTACCTAGAGTCCGAATGAGTACATCTACCTCACTTTGTTGTCATAACGTAGCAAGACTGCAAACCCCGTGAACAATGGCATCCAAAACTGTTTGGAAGCTCACGGCAAAATGCATGAACTTTATGATTTGATACCTTGACATTGTTTAACATTACTATCCAACATTGCAACAACATTTATAAGTCAGCAATGACACATTTTATTATAAGTCCCCTTAAAAACACAGTTAACAATACATAATAATAGATCAGTATATGGTACAGTGTGAGAGTATGTTATTCTATATCAGGAACTCACGCTGGTCACTCACCGAACCATAGCCTCAATCTTTTTCCTGTAATTCTGGTGGATTTCGTTTCGGTACTCGGGACGCATCAGCATGGCCGCAAAGCCAAAAGCGGAGTTCTTCAACCCAGCCCGGTGGCATTCAATGACTGCCGATGTCAGAATGGGTACAACATCTGGACAAATGCAACATATGTGTAAGACCTCTGGAATAACCAATAGAAGCTATTGTCTACTTTGTGCAGATGTACTCACGTGCAGGAAACTTGCTGATATTTTTGCTGACACGAATAAGCATGTGTGCCCCTTTAAGGTGGTCTTTTCGTTTGATATGGATCTGTGAAGAAAACATTTTATTACACATAGGCGTACAATAGAAAGGATTGACATAATATTACTAACTAAGACAAACTGTACAATCACAGGCATGACTTTTGAAACAACTCATTCCTTTCCTTTCAATATAAGAATATTATGTTTGAAGGACTCCATTGTCCATCCATGTCCACTGCTTATTCTGTTCAGAGTTATGGTGAAGCTAAAGCCTACCCCAGCTGATATTGTGTGAGAGATGGGGTACAGGACACACACATACACACACACATATATGTGTTTATATATATATATATATATATATATATATATATATATATATATATATATATATATATATATAATTATTGTATATATATATATATAATTATTGTATATATATATATATATATACACACATATATATGTATATGTATATATATATATATATACACATATATATATATATGTATATATATATATCTACACATATATATATGTATATATATATATATATATACACATATATATATATATGTATATATATATCTACACATATATATATGTGTAGATATATATATATATATATATATATATATATATTGGTTCCAAAGAATGGAACCAGCTAGACGAAGACCTTGACAAAGTGCTAGAAGCCGCTCTAGCAGGAACAGCTGAACAAAAAGTCAATACACTCACAACAATAACGTACAATCTGGCAAGGGAGCGTTTTGGGATGGAGGACAAGAAGGTTTACACCAAATTGGCGCATCAGCCAAGCAGAAGAGAAAGAGAAATCCATCACCTGAGGAAGGAAATCAAAACTTTAAACAAACAGTTCAAAAGAGCCACTGTCGAGGAAAAGGAAGGCATCAAGGATCTGACAAGGCAACTTCGGGAACGTCTTTGCAGACTCCGTAGAGCAGAAAACATTCGGAAGAGGAGGAAGGAGAGGGAGAACAGAAGAGCACAGTTCACCAAAAACCCTTTCAGATTCACCAGGAAACTACTGGGTGAAGCAAAATCCGGAATGCTGACCAGCTCTAGGGAAGATGTGGAGGCGTTCCTAAGGGAAACCCATAATGACAACTGCAAAAACCAGGCCCTGGGTGCCAACCATAACATCAACAGCTCGGAAAAACCAAGAAAGGAGCTCCACATCGGTGAACCATCCTGGAAGGAAATCCAAGATGTGGTGAAAAAGGCCAGAACAGGATCTGCCCCTGGCCCCAGTGGTATACCCTATAAGGTATACAAAAAATGCCCGATGCTCCTTCGGAGGCTGTGGATGCTGTTCCGGAGAATCTGGAAAAAGGGCACAATTCCATCATGCTGGAAGAAGGCAGAAGGCTGTTTTGTGCCAAAGGAAGATAACTCCTCAACCATAAATCAATTCCGTACAATATCACTTCTAAATGTAGAAGGCAAAATCTTCTTTTCTGTACTGGCAAAAAGGATGACCTTATACGTGACTGAGAACGGATATGTTGACACCTCTATCCAAAAAGGTGGAATACCAGGCTTCTCTGGATGCCTGGAACACACCGGAGTTCTCAGTCAGATGATCCGGGAGGCCAAAGCAAGCAAAGGCAACCTGACTGTTGTCTGGCTCGATCTGGCTAACGCCTACGGATCAATCCCTCACGCCCTCATTCACACTGCACTAGACCATTACCACATCCCTCTGCACATCAAGGGAATGATAACCAGCTACTTTGGGGGCATCCAGATACGTTTCAAGACAGCCAATTTCACAACTCAGTGGCAAAACCTGGAAAAGGGAATCGTAACTGGATGCACAATCTCCCCCATTCTCTTTATCATGGGAATGAACCTCCTCATAACAGCTGCTGGGAAAGAAGCCAGAGGACCAGCAATGGAATCAGGCATTCAACAACCCCCAATAAGAGGTTACTTGGACGATCTCACCGTGACGACCACAACCCATGTGGAGGCGAGACGGGTGCTAACAGTTCTGGACCACATGGCAACATGGTCCAGAATGAAGTTTAAGCCCAAAAAATCAAGGAGCATGGTGATCCGGAAAGGTAAATTGACGAACAGGTTCAAGCTGCAAGTGCAAGGAGAAGTGATTCCATCGATTGAGGAGAACCCTATAAAGTGCCTCGGAAAGTGGTTTGACAGCTCACTTACTGACAGGAACAACATCACCAGTACAGAGAAGCAGACAGAGGAGTGGCTGAGGAAGATTGGAAAATCAGGACTCCCTGGTAAATTTAAAATATGGCTATACCAACATGGACTGTTACCAAGACTCATGTGGCTGTTGACAGTGTATGACATCCCTATGACACGCGTAGAAGGAGTGGAAAGAAAGATCAACAAGAACCTCAAAAAATGGCTGGGAATCCCTCCAAGCTTCACATCAGTAGGCCTCTACATAAGATCAGGACAGCTCCAGCTTCCCTTGTCATCCGTGGTGGAGGAATTCAAGGTAGCAAAGTGCAGAGTCTTAATGACATACAGAGACACCCAGGACGAACAAGTCAGACACGCAGGCGTCACTACAAGATCAGGACGCAAGTGGGCAGCTGACACAACTGTTGCACAAGTTGAGAGCATATTGAGGCTACGTGACATCATAGGGATGCCGTGCACAGGGAGACAGGGTCTTGGGACTTCCCATGTCCAACAATGGAGTAAGGCAGAACCCAGGGAAAGAAGAGCTATGGTCCAGGAGGAAGTACGAAACCTGGAAGAGGAAGGTCGAATATCAAGAGCAGTGGAACTAGCGTCCCAGGGAGCTTGGACCAAATGGGACCTCCCTAAGAGAAAGATCACATGGGCAGATCTGTGGAAGCTGGAACCATTCCGCATCTCTTTCTTGCTGAGATCAGTGTATGACACACTCCCGACTCCAACAAACTTGCACAGATGGGGCATGAGAGGGGATCCACTATGCAAGCTTTGCGGGCAGAAGGGTACCATGTCACACATTCTGTCAGGGTGTAAAACAGCACTCACCCAAGGGAGATACAGATGGCGTCATGACAAGGTGCTCATGACACTGGCTAACACCTTGGAGCAGCAGAGATGCAAGAAACAGCAACCCCAAGGGAAAACAAAATCCATCCAGTTTGTGAGGGAGGGAGAAAAGCCACCAACCACAGCAACAGCAAGGAAGAGCCTACTGCAAATGGCACGGTCTTGGGGTATGAAAGTAGACCTGGGAGGAAGGCTGCAGTTCCCCCAGGTTGTACAAACAACCCTGAGACCGGATGTGGTGCTGTGGTCTGAAGAGGCAAAGAAGATAATTCTTATTGAACTCAGTCCCATGGGAAGAAGGTTGCGACCAAGCCTTTGAAAGGAAAAGTGCTAAATACCAGGACCTTTTAAATGACTGCAGGGGAAAAGGATGGCAGGCATGGCTGTTCCCGGTCGAGGTCGGCTCCAGAGGATTCCCTGCCCAGTCGGGATGGAGAATGCTCACAGCTTTGGGAATAACGGGGAAGGAGAGAAAGACAGCAGCTCGCAGGATGGGGGAGGCAGCGGAGAGAGCCTCTTGCTGGTTATGGAGCAGGAGAGATGAGATGAGCTGGAAGCCAGGAGGAGGAGATAGGCAGTGACTTGGCCACCACTGCCGGCCCACCAGCGGTAGGGTGTTACGGTTCAGGGTCGAAACACCCAATGACCGCTGGACACCGTCTGAAGATATCAAGTTCTCCTGGCCAAGGCTCCATTCACCTAAGGTGAATGAAGAAGAAAGCATCTCCGGATGTAATGCAATCATATATATACACATATATATATATGTATATATACACACATTATATATATATATATATATATATATATATATATATATATATATAATGATGAGTCCCATACCAGTGCCTACAGGATTTGTATTGTAATTATTGTGGTCTAAAATACTTGATCAGTGTTTTAAGTATTTGTTGTAACTGTGACACACTGTAATGCGTTGTCACATTAAGTCCTCTATTGCAGTGGTTCTCAAATGGGGGTACGCGTACCCCTGGGGGTACTTGAAGGTATGCCAAGGGGTACGTGAGATTTTTTTTTTAAATATTCTAAAAATAGCGACAATTCAAATATAATTTATGAATATATTTATTGAATAATACTTCAAGAAAATATGATTGTAAGTTCATAAACTGTGAAAAGAAATACAACAATGCAATATTCAGTGTTGACAGCTAGATTTTTTTTGTGGACATGTTCAATAAATATTGATGTTAAAGATTTATTTTTGTGTGAAGAAATGTTTAGAATTAAGTTAATGTATCCAGATGGATCTCTATTACAATCCCCAAAAAGGGCACTTTAAGTTGATGATTACTTCTATGTGTAGAAATCTTTATTTATAATTGAATCACATGTTTATTTTTCAACAAGTTTTTCGTTATTTTTATATCTTTTTTTCCAAATAGTTCAAGAAAGACCACTACAAATGAGCAATGTTTTGCACTGTTATACAATATAATAAATCAGAAACTGATGACATAGTGTTGTATTTTACTTCTTTATTTCTTTTTTTTTTTCAACCAAAAATGCTTTGCTCCGATTAGGGGTTACTTGAATTAAAAAAATGTTCACAAAGGGTACATCACTAAAAAAAGGTTGGGAACCACTGCTCTATTGTATTTACGTTGGGAATTGTGTGTCCCTTTTACCACCAGGGGGCATTGCCATCTCAGAGAGTCAGTTGGGAAAGCAGGCGCTCTGTTCTCAACTGACAGTTTCAAGCTCAATCACATTCTGCAGTCCATTTAGAGCAGGTGATGTATTAGTTTTTGTAGAGCAATCCCTTGGCTCCTCAGAAATATTGGACAATTTTTTCAAAGGAGTGATCATGGACTTTATTCTGTGTTGTGTTATGAGTTGGATTTCAATAATCTGCAATGATATGACATTTTGCACCCAGCCCGCTCTTAATTGATTCCGGACATGACCGAGATAAATACATTCACGTAAAGTAGAAATAATTAATCATACATAATATATTTAGGTAGCTAGAGAACAAAATAATAGTTCAAGACCCTCTGAATATCTTTTTCAACATTACAGGAGCCTTCTAGACATGAAATAACACCCTTTAGTTACTTTTACACTCTTTTACTCCATTATAAAGTCATCCCTAGCCACTTAGTGCTTCAAATATTACTACTTCACCACATTGAAAAGGACACCAAACCAATCAGAGCACACTGTTCAGTATCATGACCACTGATTGGCCCAGCCTCAACCAGCATTACTATATAGGATTTTAAAGAGTGTTATTCCATGTCTCAAGCGACATATTAAGACATATTCACAAGGTTGTAAACAGTTTTTATGCGGTTGCTATGAAAAACTAGATTTTTCATGAATAATTCCTAATTTGCGGTAATTAATTTATCACGGTCATGTCCAGAACTAATTAACAGCAATAAAAAGGGCACAAATGCAATAATACTGCCTTGATACTAAACAGTGCACTCTGATTGGTTTAGTCTCATCAAGTGACCAATACAACTGTAGTGTTCAGGGTCTCTGCAGGTTTAAACAAGTCAAAAATAGGGCTTTATAAAACCATAATGAATGTAATAATTTAAGACCATTTCACATTCATACGGACAAAAAAGTACAAAAGACATAAAAGAAAATCAGAGGGCCAGAATTAATTGTAAGTATACTAATTAATTCACTGCTCTTTCATATTGGAAAACAAAATTGTTGAACTAAGTAAATACATCAGAAGCCTCTCTATTGTAAACTAATAAAAAATATTAGCAAACATCATAAAAGCCATTTGTCAGATTTGCCATAAAACTGTTTTATTGCCAAAGAGGCAGTGTGCTTCATATCAAGTGTTTTCATGTAACAACCAGAACGTTAGCAATGGTAGAGAAAAGCACAATAATATATTGTCTGTAAAAGGGACTGTTAGCATCTCTGCTAAAGCTTAATGGTAAACTTTTGCAGTGTTTTTGTGGGTGTCAGAATTGTGTATCCTGTTCCGAATGTTTGTGGCGTTTCAGCATCTTTTGACACAGACTTATCCTGGATTTTTGACTTTTACATTATCATTCCAAAGGCTTCCCTCCTCAATGGCTCCACATCCGGGTTCTGAACACTATATACGTTTCCATCCACAGGCTTCAAGCATGCATTAAACTTAGTTCTGGAGACATAAATCATTGAACTTGTACTTACATATCTAATGCAAGTATTTCTGCGCGCACACAGCAACTAGATGGTAGTACACATCAAATTTTAACCAGGCAGCACAGGTAGTAAATCGAAACATTTAAAAGCAAGACTGAAGTTTATGCATGTTTTAAATAAAAGTAACGTTAATTAATAGTTTTTAATATCTTTCAAAATTGTATTTAATACCTTTTATTTGATTTTTGGACCATTTTAGACATTTTAAGGCCTTAAATTCAAATTGTTAGATTAAGACTATTTAAGACCCAGCGGATACACCGAGTATTAATATTTTTGAATGTTTTCCAAATGTTTTGCTACCGGTAAGTACTTTTTATGTTTGAAAATGCTTAATTCAGGACAAAAAATGTACAATATGCTTTCAAATGTTTTAAAAAAATTCCCCAAAAATCTGGTGATTAGTCAATATAGTGAAGCTGCAATATTTAAAGCGTGATGTGGTGAGAGACGACTGTACGGACATTTTGGCTCAGCAACCGCAATTGTCAACATTCGAACATAACTTTTGAGAGAATTGCAATTCATAATTTAAAAAAATATTACTTACATATTACAAATTTATAAAGCTTGCCCTCATGTACCGTATTTATGCCTTCTTTTACCAAGGATTTATTTCTAACCTTTTACTTGTATTATACTTTTTAAAATCTCTTATGGGGAAGTCCACTTTCAATTGTTTTTTTTTCATCCAAAATCAAATTGGTTTACTATTGTTAAATTTGAGTTTAAAGTTGAAGTTATCAGGCAAAAAAAAAAAAAGTTTACAATAACGGCAAATATTTTTTAAATTTTTTTATGGCCGACATTTCCATACATTTGCATAAATTCATGCATCCAGAAGGTATTTGCTCTATGTGTACTAACCTTTCCAAGCAGGTATGAGTGCAGGATCATCAGGTTTGTGGCCATTTCTGCAGGAATCTTTATGTTGTGGGCCTGAAGCTGTGTGTACATGCTGAAAAGCACGTTGTGGGAGCTACGGTAGTTGCCTGGATAAGATATAGCAGACAATCGCTATTTGTGTCACAATTTTAACCCTGTTGGAGTCAGTTTTGGGAAAGGGATTATACCAGCATTCTGCTCTTCTCTGGCAATGATGATGGCTGTGCGGCCAGCTTCTCTATACTGCTGCAGTGCCATGTAGAGACGGAACAGGTACTTTGCATCCTGTATTAAAAGTCAAGAATCTTGCGAAGTCAGATCACCATTAAAATCATATTTTCAAAAAAAAAAACATATTTCTGTTTTCAGTCAAATGTGGAGAAATGACTGATTAACCCCAGGAAGAGCAGATAGGGGATTTAAATATTGGACAACAAACGGTCTGTCGACAATTGGTAATCTCTAAGACAGACAAAAGCCAATATGCGTTGTTTGAAGAAATACTATAAAAATGTAATATACTCCGAAATAGATTTTATCTTCATATGTTTCAAATATCTTCAGCTAATATAATTAGTCATTAGAATACAACAAAACCAAACAAATGCATGCCTTCTATGTCTACCTTTGAGAACTTAGTCAGAATTTTTCAGCAAAGGGCTAAATTTCCCAATTACATAAATGTCTGGTGGATGGAAGTATATAAATATATCTGGAAAGGCTGGAAGAGTAAAGTAAAAAATAAGAGTAGGAAAATAGACGAGTGGGAGAAGGCATGGACTAAAGCAGTGTTTTTCAACCTTTTTTGAGCCAAGGCCCATTTTTTGCGTTGAAAAAAGGCAGAGGCACACCACCAGCAGAAATCATTAAAAACGAAACTCAGTTGATAGTAAAAAGTCGTTGTCGCAATTGTTGGATATGACTTTAAACCAGAATCAAGCATGTATTTCTATAGCTCTTGTCTCAAAGTAGGTGTACTGTCACCAGCTGTCACATCACGTCCTGACTTATTTGGATTTTTTTTCTGTTTTCCTGTGTGTACTGTTTTAGTTCTTGTCTTGCTCTCCTATTTTGGTGGCTTTTTCTCTTTTTTTTTTCTGTATTTTCCTGTAGCAATATTTCCCGCATCTATTTTGTTTTTATCCTTCTTTGTGGGGAAACAAAGAAGAATATTGTCCTGGTTGAAAGAAGCCATTGTCGATTGTCATGTCATGTTCGGATGTACATTGTGTACTCCATCTTTGCTACACAGTAAGTCTTTGCTGTCGTCCAGCATTCTGTTTTTGTTTACTTTGTAGCCAGTTCAGTTTTAGTTTTGTTCTGCATAGCCTTCCCTAAGCTTCAATGCCTTTTCTTAGGGGCACTTACCTATTGTTTATTTTTTTGTTTAAGCATTATATACCTTTTTACCTGCACACTGCCTCCCGCTGTATCCGACATCTACAAAGCACCTAGCTACCGGCCGCAACCTACTGGCCGCAACCTACACCACACTGCTCACACGGCACACTAGTGTGCTGTGGCACAGTGGTTGAAAAACACTGAACTAAAGTAAAGTCAAAATCTATTAATACCCAATTGAAGTTATTAAAATATAACTGGCTAATGAGAACGTACATTACTCCAGTAAAGCTCCACAAATATGATCAATATATACCTAAAACTTGTATAAAGTTTGAGGAAAAAAATGATACATTGTTCCATTGCATTCGGCTTGGTGAAGAAATACAAAAATGTTTGCAAGAAGTACACCAATGCAACAAATATATTTTTACAGATTCAACTGCCATTGGTCTCACAGTTATTTATGTTAGATTTGTACCCATAAAATATAACATTTAAAAAGAATCAACATTTTTGTGGGCTTAAGTACAGGTACATAATATTGGCCAACAAAGAATAGAAAAACATTAAAAGAACAACAATCAGCAGCATTGTCCAAAATATCTACAACCCTTACTTTTGAGAAAAATACATACATGATAAAATATCAACATCTTTTTCACCAAATCTGGGACCCTTTTATTTTGTATCAGTCTGAAAAAGTTTTAACAAATGTGTTGAAATTCACTGGGGAGCCTTTTGCAGTAGAGAATTCTCAAAAAGGTATGGTTTTTGTGTGTAATCTTGTTTATATGTAAAATGGACAAGGACTAAGTGGGATTCCGCCAGACCTGACCCCTCACCATTATTTGTGTTTGCTGTTAATGTGTGAGTTTTTTATTTGAATTTTTTTTCTCTCTTGCTCGACAGAGGTTAGTACGAGTTGTACTTGCTGTTAAAGAGGATAATAAGTAGAATGTTGGTTAAAAGAAATCAAACAACACTTTTAAACATAACAAAAAAAATGGAGAAAGTCTGCAACCTGTGGTTGAGAGAGCAAACAGCTCCCTCGTCTTATTAATTATAATTAATAAAATATGTACAGAAACTTGATAATAATATTTTACTTCCATCTAGTGTCTACTTTTAACTCTGTGCAATATAAAATGAAAAATATCATTACAGTATTTATTTTACCAATTTTTGTTGCAATCCTGTGCTTTATGAGGTAAAAGTTACAAGGAAGACTTAGACATTGATAAAAAATTCATAAAATCACAAGTTGATTTAATGTTAATGAAAAAAAATTCTCACACCATTGCACAACTGAAAAAGCTGCCACAAATTTAAACATTCTAGGACGCAATAGTCTGAAAAAAAGCCTGCGGAATCTTGGAGGGATTTTTGCAAAAAGGGTATGTGCAAAACCTGTCACAATAAAATGTAAAAAGGAAAGGTGAATAGTTTTAATCACCTTTGGGATGCCATCACTCTCCCCCATCAGGTATTCTATCAGGAGATTGGTCAGGGAGGTGTCTTTAGCTAGGCCCACCGTCTCAATGGCCATGTCCAAAGCCAGGCTGTCCTCTGCATTGGGGCACTTTAGGAAGTGCTTCAGGGCCTGAGGCAGAAACCAAATGGTTTAAACTAGTGTGGATGTACACAATTAACATGTAATGAAGAGATAATTCCGGATTGTCATTTTTCAGAGTCGGCAATATCCAAACAGTGTCTCAAATATTATAAGTGTACCGAAATGTGAATCTTACAACGACTCACGATTGAGTTCTATTCCGATTCTTGCAAGGCCCTAACCACGACCCATCAGGAGCAAGGGTGAAGTGTCCTGCTCAAGGACACAACGGTTGTGACTATGGTGGAAGCCGGGATCAAACGAGGAACCCTCAGGTTGCTTTCTGCTCTACCAAGCGCTCCACCAACCAATCCACGGCGTCGTCCGATATTAAACCTTCCTTTCCCACTTCTGTGGGAGGGAAGCGAGCTAATAATGGGGACGGCGTGGCGCATCTAGCAGAGTGGCTGTGCCAGCAACCTAAGGGTTTCTGGTTCAATCCCCACCTTCTACCATCCTAGTCATTTCCATTGTGTCCTTGAGCAAGACACTTCACCCTTGTTTCTGATGGTTCCTAGTTAGCGCCTTGCAAGGCAGCTCACGCCATCAGTGTGTGAATATGAATGTGTGTGTGAATGGGTGAATGTGGAAATAGTGTCAAAGCGCTTTGAGTTCCTTTAAAAAAGGTAAAAAAGCGCTATACAAGTACAACCCATTTACCATTTACCATAATACCTGCTAAGGCACCCGCATACCTACGATGTGTCGGAAAGATAAATTGTTTGCATTCATAATGTGTTTTTAAATTATAATTTTTTTTCTTGTGTACAGACAAATAGTTTTTAGTGAAAAAGAAATACATCTGAGTTTCAGCTGTCATATCAGCCTTTCTCTGAGAGTTTGCTCATTCCTGGTGTGACGTCACGTCTCTAAAATCAGCTGGCGTGTTTTGGCCTCTTACATCTCCCATTACATAAAAAAATATTTGTCTATACACAAGAACAATTTTAAAAAAGTGCTGGGATTATGTTTCTACATAGTGGATAGGATTGAGGCTTGTCAGACACGAAGCTCGGCATGCCATCGCGTGCCTCTGGCCGGCCGAATCATACCGTTGATGCCAAAAAACTCGCTGGAAATTGGACGCCACATCCCAGAGGTATAGCTCTCTTCTGAAAAAGGTAATGGTTCTTCCGCAGGTTCCAAACAGAAACTTTCTTACGACTTACTTCCTCTATTTAGTCAAGATTAATGTCCTCTTGGTCCTGCATCAAAACCAACGACCTCACAAACTCTAGTTTTGACTTTTTTTTGGGAGGTGGAAAAAGTTGCAAATGAGATTTCCCTTTAATGAAAGACTCTCCTAAGCACCTTTAATTAACTTTGAAATATTCACATATAAAACTAAGTGCTAGAGCACATCCATTTGACGTTACTGACACTTAGTGACCAGTCTACATACATTCTGTTTGTTTCTCCAAAAAATGCCATAGATTTGACTGATTGTCTATGATTGATCTGATGAAGTGTTTCTAAACTATAGGGCCAGGGGCTATTGTTGGGCCGTCAAAAAATATCTGTTTCTCAGCTATGGTTTGTATGGGCCGCAGCAGTACTCTGTAATACACTTTTTCACCACTTGGGAGTAGTAATGACAATATCAAAGAAATAGAAGAAGTCTGGGGCTAAAGGCATAGAGAAATTTCTTACGCACAAAAGATCTGACTAAAATGGTGAAGCTGTATTTTGATTTGCACTTTAATTTTATTGACAGTTTACTTTCGAAACATATAGCACCCCCCGCGACCCCAAAAGGGAATAAGCGGTAGAAAATGGATGGATGGATGGATTTATTATTCCTGATATTAAATTAGTGTATTTATTTTATGAACATTTAATTTTCATAATTTTTCTACTGTATATCTTTGACAATGTTGCAAACTGTAGGCATGTTAGATATATTTATTGAAAACTAATAAAATGAAGAGTAAGATTATTAATTCAGTGTTTATATTTAATTGGGTCCCGTGCCACTCTATAGTGGTAGTGGAAAAGTTGAACCTGAGGTCAAAAAGGTTAAGAAACCCTGAACTAATGAACCAGTTTCAACTATAAAAATCTTTAGTCGAAGACAGCTCTAATAAAACATGTTTGAAGCAAGTTACTGGTTACGAAAGCTTTGCTTTTGGCTGCTGTGTGATGTATACGCGCAGCAAGTAAGGACGGAGATGGATAAGATGAATAAGATTTGAATAGTTTTTTCCGCCAGCCCCAGTACTGGGGCATTGGCATACATTCTACAAATTATTTACAGCAAAGTTGGAAGTAAAATGAAGACTCAAGGAAAATGGTTCCAGCTCAATTCTAATTATTATACGTGTTCCTTCCTTCGTGTTTTAAACCTTGTTGCAGGATTTGCAGTATGCACATTAACCTGCTTGCTTTACTAATAATTAAAGGATGGTCACATGATCTTACTCTGCTGTACTGGCCACACTTCTGAAAGAATTTGCCAGCCTGCAGGTGGTTTTTTTCCGCCTCAAAGTAGAGTGCGATGCTCTGATAGTCTTGTAGCGTTGCATCAGAACCTGACAAAACACACACCGCAGCAGTCATGTTCCATTGCTCAGCAACAGTCCGACTCGGTCACAGTGTTTGGATTTAAAGTGCTGACGTTCACAGACCGATGATGTCAGCATAGACTTCCATCTGCCTGTGCTGCTGTGCTAGTTGGAAGGCTTCATCGTTGCACTGAGAGAGAACCAGGAAGTGGATGGCAGAGCCATAATCACTCAGAGACAGGAAGAACCTGCAAACAAATCAGAAGGGCCTTTGCGTAAAAAAAAGAGCTGAGGGGAAAGATTGAAAATCATTGTGTTCAAAGTATTTTGGGTGAAAATACATTTGGAGACATGATGTTCAACACAAGTTTTTTTTTCAATTTCCTGAATCTTCAAAATAATTTTAACATTTCAGTTACATTAAATAGCACAGTTTTATAAAAATAAGATACGAGTTAGGCTGTCATATACAGACCTTTTCCAAACAAATTTAATATCATGGAAAAGTGTATTTAGTTCCATAATTCCATTCAAAACGTTACACTTTCATAGATTATAGATTCACGGCCCACAACTTAAACGATTTCAAGTATTTAGTTGTTTATTTGTAATTAATTTGGGCTTCCAGCCAATAAAACCCACAAAAACAGGATTTCAAAAAATGAGCATAATATAAAGAAATCACCATTCTCAGTTTTTGCAGAAAAAAAACGTTGGGATCACATCAAATCAATCAATATATGGTTAAGAACCCCTGACACACAGTAAGTTTCAAAAAGTTTTTTGTGTGTTAGTTTGACCACACTTTTACAATATGATGAGATTACAATAACCATCTCAAAAATAAGAATAACTTGTTGTATTCATTACCTCAAAGTTATGAGCGGATTTACATCAAACTTTTAGGAACAAGTAATTACATTTTATTGATGATCCAGATCATTTCTACTATTTTACCTTCCGGTTACGTTAGGAGGTTCAACATCTCTGTGTGAGCATACAAGCGGCCCGAGGCCTGCCTCCACTCACAGAGACAAAGAGAGCGGACGACTGACTCATTTGATCTAGGTCTTAATATTTTATCGCATTTTAACGGACTCTTTTTTTCACTTTATTTCAGCAACAAAGCTCATAAAAGTATGAATATTATCAAACTTTCAGAAAATGTCCAAAATTGGATAAGGAACAAGTGATTAGATTTTGGGGGTTATTTGGATCACTGTCAGGATTAAGGAGTTTAAGACGTCAATGCTAAAACAGTGCTACCCCGTTTTCATCAACAATCCGTTCCAAAATGTCCAATGTACAACATTTTAAGCTATATTTTCCTAAATAAATAATGTAAATCTAATTAATATATTTTTGACACTCAAAAATAAAAACACAAAATCATGTTTCATTACAAATAATAATTTTATATGCAGAAAATAGTGTGAAATACACAATAATGCTTAGCTATGATTTATTTTTTGAATATAATAGTGTTATTAGCTACTTTAATTAAGTGTTGGCTGTTGCAACGTCTTTGGATCCCATGATGGGGTTTTTTGCAGTCGTACTCCATAAAAACGAGCATTGGGACTGAGTCTTAAAAGCGTGGGATTCTTAAGCACTCAGTTCTGTGAAATGATCCGCAGTTTGTAACGCGCAATGTTTGGTCATACGATAACTGACAGGAAATATGAAAACCGAGGTACCACTGTACTGGGTTTCTAATATTTAGCAAAATAGGTTAGCTAAAATATTGGAAACGTCTCTGTATCATGCAGTACAATTGTACGCCCCTGCAAGCTATATACACAATAATAAATATATTGTTAAACTCATACCACTCTTTCTGTCAGTTAAGGTAAAGATTATAATATTTGATAGAGCTTTTCGATTGGATCTCTATACTGTATTGGAGTAGAAAAACTCCCACTACTTAGTCCTACCTGGCAACCATCTTTGCTCCTTCAACACTCTGCGTCTCTCTAACAATGCGAACAGCACCTTCTGGGTTCTTCAGGTGATCCAGCAGCACCCGTGTTACATTGTCCCAGTCTTTAGCACTCCCATAAGCTTGTGCTGCTTCCTTATACCTGATGCACAGACAAACCATTATGAGGTTTTTTTATTGCTTTTCTATCATGGCCTTCAGTGGACACCCTTAAACTAAGAACCTACTTGCCATCTGCCTCCTTGGCTTTAGCGTACTGCAGGTGGATCTTTGAAGATGTGACATTAGGGAGCAACTCTCCCACCTTTGCCCTAAAGAGAGGGACAGTTAAATGTTCAAGTTTCAGTGTTGTTGTTTTTTCAGTTTGTCTCACCAGTTTTTGCAGCGAATATAAACCGATGCCGCCTTGTCGTAACACTGTCCTTTTTCATAGAGCTGAGCAGCTTCAGAAAATTGCTATGAATCAAAACACAGCAATCCAAGCAACATATTACCGGTGTTGAGATATAGCAGTAACTCATACCTTCATGCTTTCCAGTATAGCTGCACATTCTTTCTTCAGAACTCTACTTGGGTGCTGACCAGCCTGGGCCACTCCCCTCCTTATGTCTCCCATCCGAATGGACATCCTGGCCACACCAGCCTGGCACACCTCATCATGCTCCTGGAACTGCACCCCCAGGAGAAGATAACAGCACAGAAAACAGTCACAAAAATAGATAGTACTCCCTTCATTCAGACTTCATAGTCTGAACCAAGTCTGGACCAAGCATTGTTAGACTGGCTAAAAGCGGCTTGTGGACTCCCTTGTTGAAACATCACATTTTAGCCGTGATAAAATAATTCAGTTTCTATAATCACCATCTATTTTATATTGATGGAAAAAATGAGCAGCGATAACACATTTATTCAGGCATGCCTATATTATGCTCCTGCGCAGTCACTACGCCGTCGCCTCCAACGGCCCGGAAAAGACACGAGACAGGCCCCCAAGTTAAGTTCAAAAAGAGAAAGAAAAAAATATTGTGCAGAAAATTCCTAAAGACACTACGGCGCACCTGCTGTATAGAAATACTTGGACCAGTGTAAACACATTGGCAGATCTTTGCATTGACATTGTAAGGCCAGCGTCCAAAGTGGCACCTGTATTTTGCAAAACTGGGCAATTTTTTCTCAAAGTTGTAACTCTGACCAAAGATATGAACCAACAATAAATGTCTACTCCAGAGGATGATGATTTAAAAAAAAAACTTTAAACATTTAAAAGGGAAAAAGTCCAATCCTTAGTTTTTTGGAAATGTCCCACCGAGAACAATTCAGTTATAAAGCTTTTTGTCTCGTTTGAACGTGTGACTTACAATTGTCGGGTAAAAAGCCAGGGGCGGTGTTTTTCTTAAAGTGAGAAACTACTCTCACTCCGGTTGACGAGTTAGTTGTTAGAATCAAGCATTTTGGAAAAAAATGCACTTTTATTGTGTTTTTGTCATGGCTCAGGATCGAACCTGCGTTTCCCCGGTGCTGCCGGTACCTCCGCTGGCAGCGCGCTCAGACACGCCCCTGCTTGCGCTGAGGGCAGCACGCCCACGCAGCGACAAGCTTGCAGACAATCACAGATCAACGCATCTGGACCTGATGATAGGGAGCGGCACAAAGACCAGCGGACCCTAGGAACCTTTGCCAGAATGTCCCTCATCTTCCCGTAAGCATCACGTCTGGCATTCCCTCCCTTGTGCTTTGCTCACCTTCTCTGCTCTCTCTCTCCGTGTCTGCCTTGTTCATGTCCCTTGTGTCTTCCGCAGTGTCTTCCTAGTCATCCGTGATCATGTTTTGCCTCTTGACATCCATTTGGACTCCTGACTGCCTTCCTCGATCCTCGACCCCTGCTCGGACATGGACTACGCTGCCTTGCTCCTACCCTCGACCCCTTGCCTGTTTACAGACTACCTTTAATCCTTGCCCCCTTAATTCGACGGAGGATACATCCAACACTCAAAGAAAACTACCCCTGGTAACACTTAGACAATTATTTCTACACATAGTCTACACCTATTCACTTAGAGTAGCATACATATGCCACATACTCATCAAAGGTTTGTATAAACCTTGTAAACCGCAGTTCTGCCTTGATTGTTGCCTCCTTACCTCCTCAGTACACAACAGTTTTGCTTTGTTATAGTGGACATTTTGGCTCTTTAGCAAAAGGGAAAAACCTGTGAATGATCTACGAAGAATAGTCGACCAATCACAACTGTGCTGTCTTCAATGACGTTGATGCAAATTTTTTGGAAGCATCGCTCAAAGCTATGGAGGGGTAGGCGCCAGCCGGCTCGACGCTGATTCATAATTGAGGTTTAAGTTTCCCTTCATTAGAAGTGTTACTGCATCCTACAAAAAGACTCTGGTGGACATAGCAAAACATGCTGGTAATTTTCCCTTTTGAGAATTTGAAGTTGTTTTAAGTTGTTGTTGTTGTAGTACACCGCGTGCCAAAAAAGGACACATTTGGATAGCCTACCAAATGTCTTTTGGCCATATCTGCTAGTTTTGTCATCATGAAGATCAAATGCGTTGCACTTACTTTATTATTCTGGGTCATGCCTTTCTCGTAGTGAGAAAGAGCATTCATGTAGTCTCCACTGCAGCAAGAGACAAAAAAAAAAGTGCATCAGTCTAACATCTCAGATGTTTAGCGGATGATGTGTGCATGCTTACATAAACTCCAGATGAACAGCATATTCTTTGGAGAGAAAAGGAATCTGGTCTTCTGCTAACCCCTTGGCTAACTTCAAAGCACTGTCCCAATGCAGCAGGTCTCTCCTCATCTATAATAAATGAAAACAGTAACCTCGATCAACTGGTTGGTTTAGAATGCAAAGACTAAAAAAATGAGTGTGTGTATTTGACCTCCAGGGCAGCTATCGGGCAACTAGAGGCCAGATAGAGATCCTCAGCAAGACAATAGTCCTCCAGAAACATGGCCAAATGACCTGCAAGTAAGTTATTATCCTCGATGCCCTATGAACAACAATTTAGATGAGTGTTTCATCTAAATGATACAATGCAGCTTTATTTCACAATAACTAGCTGTACCTGTGTAGCCTGCAGTGACAGCACCATGCCCACATTGCCAATCATGCGGTAGAAGTGGATGGCTAGCTCCACCTCCATGTGGACCAGACAGGCTTTGCCAACCTCGGCTTTGTCTGCGTCACTGCCCGCCTTCACACACAGATCCCAAGCTTCATGGAACCTGAACGCCGACACACACAAAAAAATACACAACTGTCCCATCAGCTTCCTAACCTTGACAAATGACACCTCGCACCAGTGTTGTCTTTGTAGGAAACAGAGGCAACACTCACACTGACACCTGGTGGAAAAATACATATTGTGCTTCCTTTTTCTCCTTAGATTATGGCAGGGGTAGGGAACCTATTGCTCTAGAGCCAGATGTGGCTCTTTTGATGACTGCATCTGGCTCTCAGATAAATCTTAGCTGGCATTGCTTAACACGATAAGTCAGTGTTTTTCAACCTTTTTTGAACCAAAACACGTTTTTTTCATTGAAAAAATTCTGAGGCGCACCACCAGCAGAAAACATTAAAAAAATTAAACTCAGTAGCCGATATTGACAAAAAAAAATTGTTCTCGCAATAGCTCTTGTCTTTATGTAGGTGTACTGTCAAGCCGTGACTTTTTTTGATTTTTTTCGGTGTTTTCCTGTGTGACTTGCGCTATTTTGGTGGCTTTTCCTTTTTTGTTGGTATTTTCCTGTAGCAATTTCATGCCCTCCTTGAATGCTATTCATCGCACCTGCTTTGTTTTTACAACCAAGACTATTTAAGTTGTGCAGACGCACTCCTTCTTTGTGTGGACATTGTTGATTGTCATGCCATGTACGGATGTACTTTGTGGACGCCGTCTGCTCCGCACACTGTAAGTCTTTGCTGTTGTCCAGCATTCATTTTTTGCTTACTTTGCAGCCAGTTCAGTTTTAGTTTTGTTTTGCATCAATGCCTTTTCTTAGCGGCACTCGTCTTTTGTTTATTTTGTTGGATACCTTTTTACCTATATGCTGCCTCCCGCATATTGTGATCACGACATACCATGTTCCTGACGTCTACAAAAGCAATTAGCTACCTGCTGCCACCTACTGATATGGAAGAGTATTACACGCTTACTCTGCCGAGCTCTAGACATCACAGACACTCAATAACAGCACATTTTTTAATTATAGCTACAGGTTTGCAAAAAATATTATCAACCCAATTAGGTGAAATTGCATAATCTCTCCCACGACACACCAGACTGTATCTCACGCCCGCGGCACAGTGGTTGAAAAACACAGCGATAAGTAATGAATAATTCCGCTGGTAATCACAATGTTAAAAATAACGTTCAAAATATAAAACATTCTCATGCATTTTAATCCATCCATCCGTTTTCTACCGTTCCTGCTCAAGAAGTCGCATTAATGGAAAGAACTATTTTATTCATTAGCTTCAGAATAACAATGTTATCAAAAAGAAGAAGATACTTATTATAATCTTAAAATGTTGGTCTCACTTAAAAATGCACACATTTATTTGTATTCAGTGTTAAAAAATATTATATGGCTCTCTCGGAAATACATTTTATAATATTTGGCTTTCATGGCTCTCTCAGCCAAAAAGGTTCCCGACCCCTGGATTATGGCGTGCGTGGTGGGTCACGTGAGCGGACATTGCGGGTGTGTGGCATTGTGGGAGTGGAGTATACTTTCTGGTGAGTGCATATACCTGTAAGATTTGTGACTAAGAGGAGTGGTTTTTAAACTTTTCTCACCATGTACCATTTAAAAAAAACTTGGCTTTCCATGTACCACCCTAATGACCGTAGTAAGCCTAAGTATTCATGAAAAACAAGGCAGAGGTTTTATTTAATATTTTTGGCCACTGTAAGATTACATACAGTTTGAAAAGTAATACTGTGTTTAAATATAGAAAAATAAAACACTTTACTTCAAGTGATTCTTTGGCCTATTATTAAATAGAGCATGCGTACCACAGTTTGAAAATCGCTGACCTCGAGTATGTTGGCGCGGTATAATTTAGACTTCTCAAGTGGAGGCGACAATAATTAGCTTGAGTACAGGAGGCGTGGCTTTAAGGGAGCATGTTTGAAGGATCAGATGCATGTTTTAAATGATCAAGAATACATGATAGTTAAATTTTTTTGTGTGCAAAATAACAAAATCAACAACAAAGGAAACAATTGTGGCCTCTCCACTACTTAAATTAATGTCCATCCTGGGTGGGGATGGAACTAACTTTTTCAGCTTTTCTAATCATTATCGTGTAGTTTAAGACAATGACAATTACTGGCATTATAGGTATATCCGCCAAGATTTTCTGTAAAATTGTATAAAAAGCACCCTGTGATCTATTAATTCACATTCTACAAACAATTTTTGCTTCTCAACGGTGTATGACGTTTCAGGTCGGCAAAATTTAAATTGAAAAACACCTCCCGATGGCCTGTAACCCGCTCTCTTCCTAGTTCAACAGAATACGCTGTAAACTATAGGCGAAATATTACAAAAGCAGTGTTTGAAAACGGTAATGATCTCACTCACCAGTTTAAAATCAACACAGAAAACTAAATAAATTCTATCACTAATATTTCTCTCCTGTGAATTATTGCGACTCGCTCTTATCTCGTATCGGACCACTGATTGGTCAGGCTGTCAATCAGTGTCAAGAAGGCTAGAAGGAAAACCAATCTATGAGCTTGTGGGCGGTCGAAAGGGACAAGTTTCAGTCTGACCTGAGTTTTTCAGCCTGGCACTAAAGTTTGACTTGTCTCCATTTTATTGTGTTTCATTATTTTCGGATGGTAAAAAGTACAGGGGATAAAAACTGCCTTTTACATCACCATTGAGACACATGTTTCTCTCCACATTCATGTTATCATGCTCCGACCTGTGCGCCGGACAACTTGAACTTGAACCCCTTTTTGTGGTCATTTTAGAAGCACTCCTGCAGTGCGATTTACAACAGAACCCACTTTTTCAGCACGCTGGAGGTACAGTTCACTCTGGGAGACTTTGGCACTAACAATGAGCCTGTGCTGGAATGATCCAGATGCAAGAAATTGGATTTTGCCAAACGTTTCCAATATAGGAGATATATGTTGATGAATTATTAACATATGTTTAATATGAAAGCAAACGAACATCATTAAGAAAAACGGCAACGACAAAACTAAAACACATCAATTTGTTTCAATCAACCCCTCAAGTCATCGAGTAGCGAGAACATTAGAAAATTATATTTCTGAATAGACGATATGTCTATTTTTTTTTTTTATAACAGTCCAAATATGTTGAAACACACAATCAATTGTCTGTTTTTGCAGCACAATCGCCTTTTTCATAGCCATGCGTGTGAAACTGCCAGTTTTCACACAGATTTTAAAAGTCCTAAATATAGAAGCATAACAGCTGCCGCAGAACAGTTTTAGTCTAAAAAATCACATTGTGTGAGCCAAATATTATATTTGCATCTACCGCCATTATTGTGGGCATTCTGTTAATCACCATAACATCTACATATTCATGAAGACAGACACACTCCCTTCGTTTGCTTATTTAAGAGACGCAATCCTCTGCACACAAGCTTAGTAGATCAGTTTTGGTTTTGCAAGCAAGTTTGCACAAAACACGCAAACCTTTAGTACAGTAGATCAGGTCCTAAAAGTACAGACATTCTCCAGATTAAACGGTATGGACATACACAGCATTAGTGTTTTTTAATGACTGACCTCTTGAGCTGCAGGGTCTGCATGAGCTGCTTGCTGAGTTCTGGCTGCGGCCCAGACGATGCACTGGTTGGGCGCTCCAGGAACGAGTGTGTGCTCAGTGCCACTTCTTTAATCTTGCCGCTGGTCGTCTGGCACGTCAACACCCCGTTGTACAACAGCAAAGGCTTCGGGGAAGAGACAAGGGGCGTGCTACCCACTAGTATCACTCGCGGGCCTGAGCACCCAATAGGAAGGAAAGATTGAAAGAAACATAAAAACAAATCTTAATAATTTAAGTTGACTTGTTGTAAAAAATATTGTAGTTGAGGTGGCGACTTGTAAATTGTGTAGCCTGCCACCCAGGTGCAGCTGGGATAGGCTTCACTCAATCAATGTCCTTTATTTAACCAGGTAAAAACTAATTGAGATTAAAATCTATTTTCCAAGAGTGACCTGGCCAAGACAACAGAAAGACAAAGTTACAGAAATATATATATATATAAACAACAAAAACCGCAACAGTTACACAGAACAATTAAAAAATATAGATTTCTTACACATGTTAACCTAAAACATGTAATAGGTAAAAACATTTTTAAAAAATGTTACAGTAAAAACAACTTAAAAACAAGTTCAATGCCCAATAGAAACAGTTTCTCGATCCTTTATAATGGCTTGAAATTCCCCCAAAGTGATCAATCAAGTAACCTCAGATCCTTCTGTAAATTATTGCAGCCCACCTGCAACCGTGAGAGGAACAAGTGGTAGAAAATGGATAGATGTCTAGAGCCTGGATTGGTTGATATCTAAATGGATTTCTAAATAGGGCAGTTGCCTGGAAATGAAGTATGAAAGCCAGCTCAATGAGCCACTATACTACCCTAGTAGACAATACAAATTCTTGGACTCAATGAAAGCAAAAGGGATGCAGTCGCCTACCATGGATGGTTGCTTTATGCACGGCATAAGTGTAGGCTTTGTCGTCATCGTAGGCTGCAAAAACTCCTCTGTCCGCATGCCAGTTGTCCCATAGCACCCCAGTGATGGTAGGGGAGAAATTTGGAAGCTCAAGGCAGGAATCTGCTGTCTGGACAGGAAAAAACAAACTGTGAATAGACTGTATATGTAAGAAGAAATGATTTAAATTGGCTGTGATTTCAGCATTATGATAAGAAGACACACTATGTGTACTCACGCTTGAGAGGGTGAGTAGGAAACCGCCCTTCTTGTCATCAATGAAAACCAAGCGCGTACCATTTACATCAGGGAAAACTTTCTTCACAGACACCGCTTGGCTGTAAGTACTCACAGTCTCCCAATCCTCCACCAAGACACACACCACGTTACCTAACTGAGACATAACGGAGGGAGGTGTTTTACTTAAGTAATGAATTAACATAATGATTAAAGAACACATTTGCACATGTGAGCCTTACATCAGTGCCATAGAAGAGGAAGTCTGCGGTGAGGGCGTGGCAAAGAATACGCCCTTTTCTGTCATCGTCTGGAAACAACTTCATCTGCTTCCTCTCCTCCTGCTCGCTGCCATCGATCTAGAACACACACAAGGTAACATGCTTGGACAAATTCACACACGCACGCAGAAAACTTACCATGTGCAGTTGTACTTTGCCATCAAACAGCGCTGCAGCGTATTTTGCATTAAGGCACATGCTGGCAACTGTCCCGAAGTACTCAATCTCCTTTAGTTTGGTAAAAACTGAACAAATGCAGTCCTGTTTAATGAACATCCATTAATGTGACTGAAAAAAATTATCAGACAGACTCATACCTGATTCTTGTTTAAGAGGGGCATAGAACCAGGCTTTGTTGTTCATTCCAACAGCCACATGGAAAGGTCCCACAGCAATAAACGTTGGTTCTATTTCCACTTGTATGACCACAGGAGTTGCCTAAAAAACACATTTAATTACTGAGGTGCATTATGAGTCCAGCGTGCAGTCGTCTAATGCTTTTTTCCCTGATGATTCTGTCAGAAGACAACATATTTTCTTTTTAACATACTATTGGCATACAATGTATATACACAAGTCTTGTTTTAGCTGCAGTGACTTCCTGATTTATAGTTTCACAAATCATTCTTCACTCGATATTCTATTTTTAAATGTTGACATATATAGAAATATTTGTGTCTATTTCATAACAGACATAAATATATGCACGTATGCCAAAATATTCGGAACAAACAAATTTATCAAGTATTGCCATTACAGTGATAATAATGCTAAAATGTTGTATGCCTGATTAATTGTGCTCTGCAGGTGTTTGCTTGTTCTACTTTGATGGATTTGCCTCTTGGATATAATTATACTTTGTTTGCTAAACTTCTATTCAGTGATAACTCAACATGTCCTTGGTATTTGTTTTAGTTTGAGTTCAGCCGTATTTCTAAAACGATCATACTATTTAAATTTATACTGTAGCCAACCTTTTCCCCTCAAATATACTGTCTAAAGAACATTTGTTTTTACGTAGTCTTTGACCTTTTATTGTGTTTTGTTTACTTTTTCAATTAATTTCAAAGTGGTCTAGCACTTTTAAACTGGCTTCACTGCAGTAGAAACTAACTTTTCTCTACCATTTGACCTATGAAACTATTTTTTTTCTATTTACATAAACTTTGGACATTATCTGGAATACAAACACATAACTTTTGAGCATATTAGATTGAATGGAATTGTAGTTTTCAGTGTGTTTTTTTGTTTATTGTTCATTTGTGATTATTTACAGTAAATATAAATATTTACATAACTTGTCAAATATTAATTATACATTATTTCTTAATATCCATCTATTTTTTGTTGGTTGTGTCTTTAATCAAACACTTAGGCCCCCTCAGCAAAATCTACTTCCTGTCACCAAAAGTAAAAAAATGATCTCTTGTTTATCGCTGTTAATTTGTTACAGGCCTGACCACAGTAAATTAATTTCTGCATGGTAGGAATTATTAAATGAATCAATTCAACTTTATTTGTATAGCACTTCTTAATCACAAGTGCCTCAAAGTGCTTCAGAAATTACAACATCATCCCCTGATCTTAACCCACATCCGGGCAAAAAAAACCTCAAAAAGCTCAAAATGGGAAAAGAAGAAACTTTGGAACGGGATGCAGATAATATATAAATATTAATTATGAATGGAATATTTTCATAGCTGGCTCATACAAAGACCTGTTCACGACTTTTTAAATTTGATTGTCCTCTAGACATCAAATAACACCCATATAGTCACCAATACAAGAAACACATTTTGAGGTAGAGGGATGACTCAGCATTCTGGTTACTGTGGTCTGATGACCTCCTGGTGCAGATGGCACTAGTGATAGTGTTTACTCACCTGGCTACTCTGTACTCAGCCATGCATTCATTTGTTATATGCATGTGTTTGGTATTTGACTGTGTGTGTGTGTGTGTGTGTGTGTGTGTGTGTGTGTGTGTGTGTGTGTGTGTGTGTGTGTGTGTGTGTGTGTGTGTGTGTGTGTGTGTGTGTGTGTGTGTAATGATGGGGTTTGTGGGTCAACAGGGTATTGCTTTTAAGTCTGAAAGCACTTTGTGCTGCACTTCTTTTATGTATGAAAATAGCTTTATAAATACGGTTTGATTGATTGATTGATTGATTGATTGATTGACTGTATTACAATACTCACTATGCTGCAGTCAGTCCCTAGTGTGTTACATGGGTAATATTAAAGACTGAAATGGAGGCCCAAACACAATCTTATTTAGGGCCACAAAAAGTATGTTATAAGTAAACATTTCTTAGCCATTGTTAAAACATGCATAGAAGCAATAGATCGTTTTCTTGCTTCTGTATTTGTTTAGAGTGTATAAAGGTCATATTAATAATATGGTTCAAATAATGTAGGTCCCCTCACCCCATAGTTTGCCACTGTGACCTCCAGCAAAGATGTAAGGTAGGCCAGTCTGGTTCCATAACTGTCCCCCAAGATAGGAAGCTTTGTGAGGAAGACATGGAGAGTCCCTTTCTGTGTGGAAACTGCTAGGAGCTGGCCGTCATCTGTCCAGCTCAGCTGGTCCAGACCTGAAAGAGCAGAGTAGACGGCAGGCAGGTGGTTGGTAGATTTGCAAAGTATAGTCCAATATCTCACCTTTCGTCTCATCCTCTAGCTGGATGACATTGCTGATGTACTTGAGGTCCCAGAGGTCATGGATCTTTATGCTGCAACAGTGAACAGTTTCGCTAGTTTCAACTACAAAGAAGAAGTGTTACCTCCTTTGAGCAGTTTGTGCATACCAGTTATCCCCACAAGTAGCTGCCTTGTTTAATGCTGATGAGATGGCTACACTGTTTAGGCTGTCTTTATGGTTGCGAACCTCGCAGATCTCCTCTCCGGTCTCTGTGTCATGCGTGGAAATGACAAGGAAGTATCCATTGGAGAAGCCAATGAGTATATACCCATCACCAAACCTAATAATAGGGCGGGAAATATCATTTCAAATATAAATTAGATGAGTTTTGTAATAACTGAAATTATTATTTTATTTCAGGATGATTTGTGATACTTGGTATGTTTATGCTGTACCAGCGATAAGAGACAATGGACCCGTAATCCGCCAAAAACTCCAGGTCATGACAGTCATCGGTGTTGTGGACGTTAAATAGGATTAAAACCTTCTTGTCCACGCAGACACTCACCTGGAGAACAAGTAATTGTGCGGAATAAGTGTAATTCATCGTATGATACACTCACTACACACTTTGTGATGTGCAATCAACAGACACAAATAAACAAGTCACAATCAAATGAGACAGCTGTGTCTTGTGTGTGTGTGTGTGTGTGTGTGTGTGTGTGTGTGTGTGTGTGTGTGTGTGTGTATGTGTGTGTGTGTGTGTGTGTGTGTGTGTGTGTGTGTGTGTGTGTGTGTGTGTGTACAAGTCAGAGAATGACAGCTGACAGTTTGACATTATCTGTCAAAAAAAAAAAAATCTATTGATTACATTTTTCCATTATTCTTTTTGCTGATTTACAGCCCCTTATTGACGATACAATACCCTGAATATGTATTTTCTATCAAATAGCCGTATAGTTCAAAGATGACCTCCCAGTTCTGCCGAAACATTTGTAGACTATGCATTAAACATCCCAGGAAATGCAGCATATAATTGCGCAATCGGTTGCCTTGCCTTTTATGCCGTAGCCGCGCCTTCCTTCTTTTCCACTCACACAGAGACACAGCAGGTAAATGATGGGCATTTAAAATTTTGATAGTTTATTCAAAGTGGCATTATGGTACTTTTGTACTTACAGTATCTCAATGGATGTTTTGCAGGTGTCTCCAGAATATGTTTGTGTGGTTTTCTCTTTTATCGTTTTATTTCATGTGGTGTACACTGTCTCCAAACCTCAAGTGTGATATAAGGTTTCGGAGCATGGACCTATTCAAGGTTTAGAGTCGCATAAAAACGAAAGTACTTAGGTTGATGACAGAATACACAGAAGGCCAAATTTGACACATAACGCCCAAATTTCAGGGTTGCTCCACCCAGAGTATGCAGCTTGAATAAAGGCACGCAGTGATAGACTTATGTCAGGGGGAGAATGCTTCATGGCCACAATCTGTGCATTTGTGCAGCTTATTCAACTTAAGCATATGGGACAATCGGGGCCCAACTGCCATAAAGCATTTAAGGCAGTTCCTCTCCAACTGTGGTATGCTAACCACTAGTGGTACGCCAAAGAATTGTATCTTTCTATATTTTAACATAGTGTTACGGGTCAAATTATGTGTAATGTTATGATTGTTAAATAGGCCAACTATGCTGCTGTATTTTAATAAATAGATAGATAGATAGTACTTTATTGATTCCTTCAGGAGAGTTCCCTCAGGAAAATGAAAAATCTAGCAGCAGCTTACAGAATTGAGATCAAATTTAAAAAGTAAATAATGAGGGTACAAATAGAAACAAAATAGAAAAATATTACAATCACAATAAAAATAAAAAGCAACAATGACAGTAAAAATATATCAGCAAAATAAGGATATAACAAGAGAGACTAGGCAGTAGTGACCATGTTATGAAAAAGTATTACACTGTTATTGTTTTGCATCCTCTGTCATCCTAATGCCACCATAATGTTGGTCATTATAGTGGTACTTGGACAGCCAAGTTTTTTCTGAGGTGGTACTTGGTGAAAAATGTTTGCGAACCACTGCTGTAGATATAGCTGCCGTCCCTCGTTTATCGCTGTTAAGTGGTTCCCACGATGAATGCATTTCCCTGAAGTAGGAATCATTAATTGTAAACTAAATATTTTTGTAGTTAGATCATAAAAAGGGGCTCTGATCTTTGGAAAACGTTATTCTACAATATGAGAGCTTTCGAGACATGAAATAACACATTTTGGTTA
This sequence comes from Nerophis ophidion, assembly GCF_033978795.1. Lineage (NCBI taxonomy): Eukaryota > Metazoa > Chordata > Actinopteri > Syngnathiformes > Syngnathidae > Nerophis > Nerophis ophidion. The sequence goes on along the minus strand of NC_084630.1, from coordinate 14,168,348 downwards.
CCTTTCTACTCTTTTTATCCAGTTTAGGAATGGTCCCTGATCTGAGCCCAATACTGAGCGGTGTGCACTGATTGGTTTGGTCTCCTCTAGTGGCCAATACAGTGCTACTGTATTATTGATATTTTTTGTTTATCCAGATATTTTATGGTTGAAAATGCTTTGAAAAACATTTTTAAATCCCTAAAATATCTGCATTGTGGTGAAGCCGCAATATTGATCTGAGGAGGGACGACTGTGTCAAGATGGACGTTTTTATTGTGAACTTGGGACGGCGTGGCGCGATTGGGAGAGTGGCCGTGACAGCAACCTGAGGGTTCCTGGTTCAATCTCCACCTTCTACCAACCTCATCACATCCGTTGTGTGGGTCGTGGTTAGTGCCTTGCATGGCAGCTCCCGCCATCAGTGTGTGAATGTGGAAATAGTGTCAAAGCGCTTTGAGTACCTTGAAGGTAGAAAAGCGCTATAGAAGTATAACCCATTTACGTGGCGCCACTATTGTGAGACTTACAGTGTTCTCTCCTTGGGATGTCCTTTCGTTTGTCTTCATCACTGAGAAGTTAATATCGCCAGGTGACCCACCTATGTTGTACTAGCACACAGAAAGGACAAATGAGGTGTATTTATTGTATTCATAGTCATAAAAAAAGCAGCTACTCTTCCATGGGGACAGAAACATCCTTGGCTGTCTGTTAATATGTGATTACCGTTTTGATATAGCCCCCATCTTGATTGCTGATGCTCAGAAAGTGGTCTTCGCATCCAAGTACCAGCAGATTCTGATCACTCCAACAGCCACAGGTGATCTTCTTGGTGTGTTTTCCTAACATGCGAGAGAGAAAAAGACCATTTCTAAATAATGCACAGGAACAGTACTAAATCATACGTGAATGTTGGTGAAGTGTCCATGTTACCCAGTATCGGGATCTTGTGTGAAGTCTGTTGATTGTAGATCACCAGATTTCCATTCACGGTCCCAGCTGCCAGCAGGGGCGCTGTTTTGGACCACACAATGAAGGACATGTGATCCCTGGGAGGAGGAAATGTGTTTTTAGTTCATTGGTTTCCTGAACCCGGTCTGTCTTTAAGTTCAAGCATCACAGAAAAGGCTTTAATTAGATTGTTAGACTAATTAGCAATCAACCCTTCTTAAGACCTACCTCTTCTCGCTGGCCTTTGACCTGAGCTGAGTCTGCCCACTAGGCCACCATTTCTAGTCCTACCCCCCAGCCCCTTCGCTTTAGTTGTATTTTTTTTTTTTGTCGCACTTTTTATTTCTATGATTTTTATTTAGCAAATGTTTTACTTTTTATTCGACCACTTTTACCGTATTGCTTTTTGCACTACTTTGTTCAGCTCATTCTTTTTTTGTTGTTTTCTGTTTCTGTTGCTCTATGCTTTTTTTAACCTGTGAAGCACTTTGGTTCAATTTAAAAGTTGTTGTAAACGTGCTATATAAATAAAACTGACTTGACTTGACACAGTAAAAATGTTGCCACCCTGGTAGAAAAAGTAAATAGTAAGACGGATCGTTAACTACCTTTTTAAATACACAATGGTACCTCAACTTAAGAGTGCCCCACCTTAAAAGTATTTTGAGATAAGAGCTGTCTCTCAGCTTATTGTTATTTTAAGTTACGAGCAAAAATTTGAGTTACAAGCATCTCTGCCATTAGTTGGTGTAGCAAATGTCACAGGGAACCATCTGGTCTTGTTTGCTAGCATGAGCTTATTGCGAGAGATTGGAAGGAAGAAAGTAAGTATGAAGGACAGTGCTGAGAAGAAGTGGATGATATTCATTTAATTAAAAAAAGAAATCATCAAAAACATGACCGAGCGTTCCGCCAACTTGCAATGCAATTTCAAGTGTTGCAATGCTAGTCTGAACCGTACTAGAGCAAAGCAATGTTAAGATGATATCAAAACGGTGAACATTTATCCATGAAAATATTGAAAAGCTGCTAATGGTGTGTTTGACAGAGAAGCAGTTGGAAGGAGATACCGTAGAATCCACTCTACCAGGTAAATGCTTTTCATAAAATTACAGTAGTTGTTTGTACAACATTCTATTGTGCTATTTTTACAAAAAATATTATCTAAAAATATGTCTTTCTTTTAAATGGCATGCTACATGTTAAAAGTGTGCTATTTTGAGGGGAGGGCAAGCACCAAATAAATGGATTTTAATTAATTTCAACGAATTGCAACCATGATTTGAGATACTTGTGTTTCGAGTTAAAAGCTCTATCGCAGAACAACTTTTAAGCTCATAAATTGAGGTACTACTGTAGGGTCATTGTATAAATATCTAATGGTGTGTTCAGAGCATTTCAAAGTGCCTTACCTCATGCCACTGTCAATCTTAGAGGTTTTATTCACGCTGGCATCCCAAAGGTAGATGGCGCTGGAATTGGCTGCTATCACTGCCAAAATGTCTCCATCCTTATCCCAGTCCATGCCCACACAACGCCTAGGAAAGCAGGTCAATGCAAAGCATCGTGTTACCGGAATAATTATCTCTCGTCTGAATTGGATTTTTTTCTTCCTTCACACATACCCGGGAAGACTGATTTCAGTCCACTTGTGTCCATGGCGATCAAATATTTTTACTGAGCTGTCTTGTCTGTTGGACATAGGGTTAGTAAGGATACACATGTATGAAAGTAGACATTTTTACTCACCCTGCAACAGCTATATAATTCCCAAGGGACTTCTGCCACTTGTACAGTAACTTAGAGCCTGCCCAGGCATCATCCACAAGGGTGAAGACACTCTGTGGACACAGTGTTGACATGAATCAGTAACAATTTTGACATGTGTGTAAATCAAAGAGATTTAAACAAACGTAGAACAAAGGTGAAATATCTCAGAGACTCATGTAAGAAAGGCTAATTATAATTATGATGATGATTTCTTTTTACTGTGTGTGCAACAAGTTATTATAGTTATCACAGACAAAATTTACAGTAAATTAGTGATGTGCGGAACAATACTTAAATAGCGATACTGGCAAATACCATATTCTGGGCTAATATCAATTCTCAAATGAAAAACTATAATACATTAGTTATTTGAGACGATGTGTATCATTAATAGGGACACATTGTAAAAAAAAGTAGCTACACATGTGAATGAGGCAATGTGTCAATGTTCAATGCTCTTGTTTACAACATGTTCAGTATTTTCACATTACCTTGTTAAGGTAACTGAATTTACTTATTCTAATGGTAGTCCCTATCAATTCAATTTCTTTATTGCTTTCATTATATCACTTATTTCCGTTTTGTTAGGGTTTGAAACACAATTTTCATGAACTTTGGTATAATTCTGTCGTAGTTATTTTCGGTTGTATTAGCTTGGCAATATTGTTATTTACGCCGCTACCTCAATATACTTCAGAGTTTGAAATACATAAATATATGGTAATAAATAATAACAATACAAAATAATAATACATATAATAATACATAAGATATAATAGTTTGCATGTTCTCCCCGTGACTGCATGGGTTCCCTCCGGGTACTCCGGCTTCCTCCCACTAAGACATGCACCTGGGGATAGGTTGATTGGCAACACTAAATTTGGTCCTAGTGTGTGAATGTGAGTGTGAATGTTGTCTGTCTATCTGTGTTGGCCCTGCGATGAGGCGGCGACTTGTCCAGGGTGCACTCCACCTTCCGCCCGATTGTAGCTGAGATAGGCACCAGCGCCCCCCGCCACCCCAAAGGGAATAAGCGGTAGAAAATGGATGAATACGATGTAATAAATAATGACAATAAACAAATAACTAGTCTTTATGCATAGGTACTTTTCCACAAAGTATCGGTATTGAATCGGTATTGCCGATACCAGGCTGAATTTTACTCGGTATCGGATGGGAAAGAAAATTAGTAACATTGTACATCACAACAGGAAATACAAAGACTCTGAATAACTCAAAGAAGAATTCATGTTGGACCAAAAACTGTTGTAACTTTCTAACTTTAGGGGTGTAAAACTAATTTTCATTGATCGCAGTGATGGTTGCTTTCAGAGGTCCGCTTGTAACAGTAATCGCCTCATGATTGTATTACACACTTGCCAATGCATTTGATTATAAGATTTTTTACGTAAAAACTAATGGACAATTTGGTCTGAAATCATAAAGTACAGATGTCAAACTCAAGGCCCGGGGGCCAGATCTGGCCCTTCCCATTGTTTTATGTGGCCTCGAAAGCTTGGAATAATGAGTGTCAATGAAACAATTCATCTTTCATAATAAATGTATTTTTTATTTTTATTTTGACAGAAAACATGCATGTACGGCAAGTATTTACATGTCTTTTGGCTTTAACGTAATTTAAACATGCATCAAACATTATATCAACACTGACTAAAGATGTTAAGCAAGTAAACCATCAATTTGTACATATACATATATATCCATCCATCCATCCATCCATCCACTTTCTACCGCTTGTCCCTTACAGGGTCGCGGGGGGTGCTGGAGCCTATCCCAGCTGCACACGGGCGGAAGGCGGGGTACACCCTGGACAAGTCGCCAACTGGACAAATAAGTTTAAGTCCCATCTTAAAACTAATTTGTATACTCTAGCCTTTAAATAGTCCCCCTTTTTTAGACCAGTTGATCTGCTGTTTCTTTTCTTTTCTCCTCTGCCCCACTCTCCCTTGTGGAGGGGGGGCGGGGGACACACAGGTCCTGTGGCTATGGATGAAGTGCTGGCTGTCCAGAGTCCGGACCCGGGATGGGGACATCTATGCGCTGCTGACCCGTCTCCGCTTGGGTATGGACGGGACTCTCCTTATTATATTAGATCCACTATGGACTGGACTCTCACTATTATGTTAGATCCACTGTGCACTGGACTCTCACTATTATGTTACATCCACTATGGAATAGACTCTCACTATGATGTTAGATCCACTGTGGACTGCGACATGTCCAGGGTGAGCGCCGCCTTCCGCCCGATTGTAGCTGAGAGAGGCACCAGAGTCCCCCGCGATCCCAAAAGGGAATAAGCAGTAGAAAATGGATGGATGGCACTGTGGACTGGACTCTCACTATTATGTTGGATCCACTATGGACTGGACTCTCACTATTATGTTAGATCCACTATGGACTGGACTCTCACTATTATGTTATATCCACTATAGACTGGACTCTCACTATTATGTTAGGTCCACTATGGACTGGACTCTCACTATTATGTTATATCCACTATAGACTGGACTCTCACTATTATGTTAGGTCCACTATGGACTGGACTCTCACTATTATGTTAGATCCACTATGGACTGGACTCTCACTATTATGTTATATCCACTATAGACTGGACTTTCACTATTATGTTATATCCACTATAGACTGGACTTTCACTATTATGTTATATCCACTATAGACTGGACTCTCACTATTATGTTATATCCACTATGGACTGGACTCTCACTGTTATGTTATATCCACTATAGACTGGACTCTCACTATTATGTTATATCCACTATGGACTGGACTCTCACTGTTATGTTATATCCACTATGGACTGGACTCTCACTGTTATGTTAGATCTACTATGGACTGGACTCTGACTGTTATGTTAGATCCACTATGGACTGGACTCTCACTATTATGTTAGATCCACTATAGACTGGACTCTCACTATTATGTTATATCCACTATAGACTGGACTCTCACTATTATGTTATATCCACTATGGACTGGACTCTCACTATTATGTTATATCCACTATGGACTGGACTCTGACTGTTATGTTAGATCCACTATGGACTGGACTTTCACAATATCATGTTAGACCCGCTCAACATCCATTGCTTTTGGTCTCCTCTAGAGGGCTGGGGGTGTCCTCTCCAAGGTTTCTCATAGTCATTGTCATCGACGTCCCACTGGGGTGAGTTTTTCCTTGCCCTTATGTGGGCTCTGTACCGCGGATGTTGTTGTGGCTTGTGAAGGCCTTTGAGACACTTGTGATTTAGGGCTATATAAATAAACATTGATTGATTGAAGTATTTTATTGACACACTTTATTTGACACACATCAGCCCGAGAGCATTAAGTTTAAAACATATGCAGCAGCCCAGTGGTTCTCAACCTTTTTTCAGTGATGTACCCCCTGTGAAATTTTTTTTAATTCAAATACCCCCTAATCAGAGCAAAGCATTTTTGGTTGAAAAAAAGAGATAAAGAAGTAAAATACAGCACTATGTCATCAGTTTCTGATTTATTAAATTGTATAACATTGCAAAATATTGCTCATTTGTAGTGGTCTTTCTTGAACTATTAGAAAAAAATATATAAAAATAACTAAAAACTTGTTGAAATATAAACAAGTGATACAATTATAAATAAAGATTTATACACATGGAACTAATCATCAACTTAAAGTGCCCTCTTTGGGGATTGTAATAGAGATCCATCTGGATTCATGAACTTAATTCTAAACATTTCTTCACTAAAAAAGAAATCTTTAACATCAATATTTATGGAACATGTCCACAAAAAATATAGTTGTCAATACTGAATATTGCATTGTTGCATTTCTTTTCACAGTTTATGAACTTACATTCATATTTTGTTGAAATATAATTCAATAAATATATTTATAAAGGATTTTTGAATTGTTGCTTTTTTAGAATATTTTTTAAAAATCTCACGTACCCCTTGGCATACCTTCAAGTACCCCCAGGGGTACGCGTACCCCCATTTGAGAACCACTGCAATAGATGACTGAGCTGCAGTGACAAATGCCAAAAAGTAATTGTTTTTTCAATTGAAAGAAGAAAAATGCATTTGTAATAACTTGCTTTTAGATTTTGCTCTTTGCACTAGTTTTGCAAAAGTTGAGTAAGCAGCTAAGTAATTTTGATTGATTAATTGAAACTTTTATTAGTAGATTGCACAGTACAGTACATATTCCGTACAATTAACCACTAAATGGTAACACCCGAATAAGTTTTTCAACTTGTTTAAGTCGGGGTCCACGTTAATCAATTCATGGTTAACAAGTAATGAACAAACTATAACTATATCACAAGCGGGAAAAAAAACAAATTAGATGTGATTTACCAACCTTCATATTGGTCTGATTTAACAGTGGAAATGTCCAAACAGTTCAGTCCATGGAGCCGTTCGATTAGCCACCATTCTCCGACCTTTTCAAGTTATTTGTAGTTAAAACGTGAACATGGGCTCGTTAAAAGAAGATTTAAATGTATTTTAGAATATAGACTAATGTTTGGGATAATAGCTTTCGACTTAGTAGACGCAGAGGCGTCTGAGGCAGAAGTCATAGCAACAGTCCTGAGCCAATCAGGCTCCGCTAAACTCCATTTCCGGCGTTTGCCACCGGATATCCGCGTGTCATATTTTATTTTCCGGCAAGAAACATGTGTGTCTCTCTTCAACAGTTCTGTTCAACTTGAATGGCCACTCAAATATACTTTATATTTACGTACAATATTTATATATTAATGTATTATTTTTCTTTTTTAATCCACACAAAAAGCCAGGGCTCTTTTAGGATCAAAGGAAAAAAACAAATACAGACAGAGTGATAATTCTAAAACATATGAAAAAAATAAATAAAAAAGACAAAAAGGGCTACCTAAATCAATTTGAATGTTTTCTAACAAGGATATCAATTCAAAGGCTTTTGTACTTTTAATCATTTTCCAAGATCCATCCATGCATCCATTTTTCTACCGCTTTATTCCCTTTGAGGTCGCGGGGACGCTGGCGCCTATCTCAGCTACAATCAGGCAGAAGACGGCGTACACCCTGGACAAGTCGCCCCCTCATCGCAGGGACAACACAGATAGACAGACAACTTTCACACTCTAGTGCCAATTTAGTGTTGCCAATCAACCTATCCCCAGGTGCATGTCTTTGGAGGTGGGAGGAAGCCGGAGTACCCGGAGGGAACCCACGCATTCATGAGGAGAACATGCAAACTCCACACAGAAAGATCCCGAGCCTGGAATTGAACCCAGGACTGCAGGGCCTTCTTATTGTGAGGTAGACGCACTAACCCCTCTTCCACCGCGAAGCCCTCCAACAAACCACTACACAGCAATACCATAACAATGCAATCCAATTCAAAAACCACACCTGACCCAGCAACACTCAGAACTGCATGAACAGAGCAATTGAGAGAAGACACAAACACGACACAGAACAAACCAAAACTAGTGAAACAAAAATGAATATTATCAACAACAGTAGCAATATTAGTTATAATTTCAGCATAGCAGTGATTAAAAATCCGTCATTGACATTATCATTAGACATTTATAAAAAATAAAAATATTGTCACAGTGGCTTACAGTTGCATCGCATCTCATAAGCTTGACAACACACTGTGTCTAATGTTTTCACAAAGATAAAATAAGTCATATTTTTGGTTTGTTTAATAGTTAAAACAAATTTACATTATTGCAATCAGTTGATAAAACATTGTCCTTTACGATTATAAAAGCTTTTTAAAAAAAAATCTACTACTCTGCTAGCATGTCTGCAGACTGGGGTAGATCCTGCTGAAATGCTATGTATTGAATGAATACAGAATCATTTTGAATCGGAAATATATCGTTTTTGAATCAAGAATCGCGTTGAATCGAAAAAATCAATAAATAATCGAATCGTGACCCCAAGAATCGATATTGAATCGAATCGTGGGACGCCCAAAGACTCACAGCCCTAAATATTTATTTATTATTTTTATTTTCTCTTATTAAACAACAAACACACATTTATAATTCACACAAAAAGCCGGGGCACTTTCAACATCAAAAGAAAAAAAAAACAATCCAGATAGAGTAATAATCCTAAAACATATGAAAAAGGAAAAAAAAAAGACAAAAAGGGCTACCTAAATCAATTTAAATGTTTTTTAACAAGGATATCAATTTAAAGGCTTTTGTACATTTAATCATTTTCCAAGATTTGATTGATGATTGTAACCCATTAAGCCGTTCAATATATTAGTTGTGAATGGGTGAATGTGGAAATATTGTCAACGCGCTTTGAGTACCTTGAGGGTGGAAAAGCACTACACAGGTGTAACCCATTTACCATACATTCAACAGCGTCGAAGTGGAGGAAATAATGGGGCTGTTGTACTGAGACCCCAAGCGCAAGGGGGCCCCTGGGCTTTTGTAAAGTTTGAATGTGTTATTCTGTCATTTAAAGATAGATAGATGGGTAGATAGATAGATAGATAGATAGATAGATAGATAGATGGATAGATAGATAGATAGATAGATAGATTAGATAGATAGATAGATAGATAGATAGATAGATAGATAGATAGATAGATAGATAGATAGATAGATAGATAGATAGATAGATAGATAGATAGATGGATGGATGGATGGATGGATGGATGGATGGATGGATGGATGGATGGATGGATGGATGGATGGATGGATGGATGGATGGATGGATAGATGGATAGATAGATAGATAGATAGATAGATAGATAGATAGATAGATAGATAGATAGATAGATAGATAGATAGATAGATAGATAGATAGATAGATAGATAGATAGATAGATAGATAGATGGATGGGTGGATAGATAGATAGATAGATGGATGGGTGGATAGATAGATAGATAGATAGATAGAAGGCGGGGTGCACCTTGGACAAGTCGCCACTTCACCGCAGAGCATTATTAATACATATTATTTATTATTAGGTATTAGTGATATTGTTATTATAGGCACTAACACAGACGGACTATTTATAGCGGCGCCATCATATGTTTACATCATCGAGATGTCTGCTGTTTCCTTGCTTCCTTGCTCCTTGGAAGTTTTTTTTGTAGACCATAAATCATGCATCTCACCTGGAAATTAGATGGGGATATAATCCGACAAGTTGGGACACTTTTATAGCCATTTAGGACCCGGGACTGGCAAGAACAACACGAAAAGATGTGACACCGTGTCATGATCCGTGGTTCGGATCATGTTTTGGTTAGTTATGTTCTGTTAGTTTTGGACTCATTTTGTTCCTGTTGTGTGCACTACTGGGTTTATTTTCGTCACCGTGGGGATTAATTGGGTTCACCTGCCTCTGGTTAGTGGTCCCACGCTCAGCTGCTGTCAACAACTAATCAGAGAGCTATTTTCTTCACTTTGCTCGCCACACTCAGTCTGGCGTCATTGTTTGCTGCAAGCAACAGGCACGTAGGTTCATGTCTTGTTTACAGTATATGTTCTTGAGTCCTAGGCTAAGTTTGAACCTTAGCTTCCTGTTTTTGAAATGTGTTATTATTTGAAAAGATTAAATCATATCCTACCTTCACGCTGTCGTCCGGAGTTGTCCGTTTTGCATCCCGGGAGAACAACCGTGCAGTAAGCTGCGAGACCCCCATGTGACACACCTACCCTGTTTCTTCGCCAGGATTATGAGTCCTTCTTCATCTAAATGGAAATGTATTAACATCTTAGCAGTGGGCATCCTACTGACAGCAGACCTTGTACAGTAAGTGATGTTTTATAATTGCTGTATCTACAATAGATATGCGTATGCTTAATATGATCAAAATATGTAAATAATAAATGTTATTACTAATGTGCCCATTACTACATCACATATATACTTACATCATGTACATAAAACCCTAATAGAGGTGTTTGGATGTTTTTTTTAAGGGATTTACAGGCAGAATAGTGCGGCTCCTGTAGGTTCCATTGTTAGCGGCCTTTTGATCGCTGTGGAAGTCTTGCACCCCTGGGTTCTTCGGACCACCAAGGAGAGACATGACAGGCTCGTTTGTCACAGTGAACAAAGATTTATTTTTCAATAAATCTTCTTCTCTTGCTCTTCTCTTGTGCCTGTCTCGCTCTTCCGGTTGCTTTTCAGCCTTCCGTTCGCGTCTTCGTCTCCGTCTCGCTCTCGCTTTCGCTCGTGCTCGTTCTCGGGTTTTTCCTCTCTCATCAACTCCAACTTCTCCCACCCTGTCCTTCTCGGCTGTTGCCCTTTTACAGAGTGACAGGTGATTAGCCAAATGCGCCCAGGTGGGCCATCCAGGCACCTGTCGCCAATCTCAGAGCCGGCCCCAGCTCACCCCGCCTCACTGCAGGTCCGCAGGCCACGCCTCCTCACAATCGCATTTGTTAAATATTTAAAGGTCTACTGAAACCACTACTACCGACCACGCAGTCTGATAGTTTATACATCAATGATGAAATATTAACATTGCAACACATGCCAATACGGCCGGTTTAGTTTACTAAATTGCAATTTTAAATTTCCCGAGAAGTTTCTTGTTGAAATCGTTGCGGAATGATGACGCGTGCGCGTGACGTCACAGACTGTCAGGAAATATTAGCTCAGCACCAGTTACGGCTAAAAGTCGTCTCTTTTCATCGCATAATTACACAGTAATTTGGACATCTGTGTTGCTGAATCTTTTGCAATTTGTTCAATTAATAATGGAGACTATAAAAAACAATGCTGTTGGTGGAAAGCTGTGTATTGCAGCTGTCTTTAGCACCGAGACACAGCCGGTGTTTCTTTGTTTTTAACACAGAGCGGTCAAGCGAACATGTTTCTCTACGTCAACCAGCATGGTTTTGGATGGGAAAATTGGGATATATATATCTTACCGGAGACATCATTAGATTATTTATCGTCCTGCAGTAGCTGTTTAAAAGGCAGCTGTGAGCTTGGCTCCTCGGCGTCTCTCTGAGACACTGCGTGTTCACCGCAGCCATCCGACCTTGAGGTATGTCTTTACAATGTCACTAAAACACTATTAAAACAATAAGCAGATAAGGGATCTTCCAGAATTATCCTAGTAAATGTGTCTAATTACATCTGTAACGCTCACACTGCCACCGCCCGGAGCCGTCGCTTTTTACTTTATTTTATTTTATTTATTTTTTTTCTAGTCCTTCGCTATCAATATCATCATCCACAAATCTTTCTTCCTCGCTCAAATTAATGGGGAAATTGTCGTTTTCTCGGTCCGAATAGCTCTTGCTGCTGGAGGCTCACGTTATAAACAATGAGAGGATGTGAGGAGCCCTCACCCTTGTGACGTCATCGTCTGCAACTTCCGGTAAAGGCAAGGCTTTTTTATCAGCACCAAAAGTTGCAAACTTTATCGTCAATGTTCTCTACTAAATCCTTTCAGCAAAAATATGGCAATATCACGAAATGATCAAGTATGACACATAGAATGGACCTGCTATCCCCGTTTAAATAAGAAAATCTAATTTCAGTAGGCCTTTAGGATGCATTAAAAAAAAATCTTTCATAATGATTGTGAACGATAGGCAAAATTCCCCCAAAAAGTGGAGTTCCCTTTTAAGAGTTACCAATGCTTTGCAAAAATCAATATATACAAGAATCAAATAACACAAGTTTATTATTTTCACAATAGCGTTGGAATCCCTGAGGAGCTTTTCAAACAACCTATATCAGGCTCAAGGGGTTTCTACACCCCACCTCCGCAAGAACATGCCCCGTGACCTTTAGCCAGACGAGTATATATATACTGGGGAGAGGAGTGGAAGGCCCCTGGCAGCCAAAATGAGGTCTTGGGTGCGCTCGTGCTGCGTTCTGGTTCTGCTGGCTCTGTCTGCTGCAGGTATGGACCAGGCGGTTTATTGCATGGTGTATGTTACTTTTCATAGGACCAAGGAGTGTGTCTGTATTGCACACTTATGACGGCTTTTGGACACTATCGTGATCTTTATTTGGACTCGGTACAATAGCGTCAATCTTTCCACGCTTCACTGACTTTCATTCAATGCACAATAGGACTGATCCTGTATGTTGTGTGGCAAGGTGGAGATTTAAGTTTGTAAATGGACATGTCAGTAGATGCGCGTGTGGGGAGGGTTTGGGGGGCGGGGAGGGGCACACCAGCTGATGGAAAGTGTCCTGCCTGCTGCTCATTCTCGTTGCTCTAAAGCAGGAGGGTCCAAACTTTTTGACCCAGGGGCCGCATTGGACTAAAAACATTTGGCCGGGGGCCGAAAGCTGACTGCATGTAAAGTGACAATATATATATATACTAGAGTTGTCCGATAATTACGTTTTTACCGATATCCGATATTTCGAAATTGTCCAACTCTTAATTACCGATTCCGATATCAACCGATACGGATATATTATTATGCGTCATTTTGTTGTGATGCCCCGCTGGATGCATTAAACAATGTAACTTTACCATGAATTGAATAACGTGGACCCCGACTTAAACAAGTTGAAAAACCCTATTCGGGTGTTACCATTTAGTGGTCAATTGTACGGAATATGTACTGTACTGTGCAATCTACTAATACAAGTTTCAATCAATCAATCAACCAATCAATCAATCAATCAAAAACAAGGTTTTCCTTCAACTCCATTTATGGAAAAAAGTGCCAACATGGCACTGCCATATTTATCATTGAAGTCACAAAGTGCATTATTTTTTTTAACATGCCTCAAAACAACTTGCAATTTGGGAGATAATCCTGATACCCATTACAACTATGGGAAATACTATACTTTGACTTTCACAAGGTGCGTTATTTTTATTTTTTTTTAAACATGCCTCTAAACACAGCTACAAAAGCAATGAAGGCACACAACTTCAGTCCAGAGTAAACTAGACTCTAGTACTTGCATATCCGGCAAAACACGGACGTCCGGCCTGCCTACGTCGGCGTTTTACCGGATAGGTACCGCTCCGCACAGCGGCGTTTTAAAAAGTCATTAATTTTACTTTTTGAAACCGATACCGATAATTTCCGATATTACATTTTGAAGCATTTATCAGCCGATAATATTGGCAGGCCGATATTATCGGACATCTCCAATATATACACATATAGCCTGTACATATAAATGTGTACGTATACACACATATTATCTTAATATATATATATATATATATATATATGTGTATATATATATATTATATATATATATGTATATATGTGTATATATATATATATATATATATATATATGTATGTATGTGTATATATACATGTTTATATATGTATTCATATATATGTATGTATAAATATGTGTATGTATGTATATATATATATATATGTATATGTATACATATATAAACATTTGTACAAAAATAACACTTAGTTTGCATTGATTAAATCAAGCTATAACAGTCTGAACGACAAAAACTTCAACGGCTTCAACTTTAACAACCCCTGCCCCACATCAGACCTTGACGACAACGTATAAACGGTTAACCGTTGAATATTAAAAGTATATGAAAATTCTGGACTTTTGCATGGTTTACTACCCTGGGGTGGTATAGCTCGGTTGGTAGAGTGGCCGTGCCAGTAACTTGAAGGTTCCACGTTCGATCCCCGCCTCCGCCATCCTAGACGCTGCCGTTGTGTCCTTGGGCAAGACACTTTACCCACCTGCTCCCAGTGCCACCCACACTGGTTTAAATGTAACTTAGATATTGGGTTTCACTATGTAAAGCGCTTTGAGTCACTAGAGAAGAAGCGCTATATAAATACAATTCACTTCCCTACCCTGACGTCCTCCTTTAAAGTTTTTTAATCAAGCAGCTAAAATGTGCCAAACATCAGGAAACTGTGGCAAGTGTTCCGCATAATGCACTGTAATGGATTTATAAATGTGTCATTTTAAATTGTTGATCGTGTGTGAATGCGTCATGTGCGACCGTGTGGCTCTGCTCAAGTCTCTACCAAATGATACTCATGGTTAGCACGGTGGTACATGGGGTTAGTGCGTAGGACTCACAATATGAAGTTCCTGGGTTCCATCCTGCGCTCTGGATCCTCCAGGTACTCCCAAAGCATGCACCTGGGGATAGGTTGATTGACAACACTAAATTGGCCCCTTTGTGTGAATGTTGTCTGTCTATATGTGTTGGCCCTGCGATGAGGGGGCGACTTGTCCAGGGTGTACCGCGGCTTCCGCCCGAATGCAGCTGGGATAGGCTCCGGCACCCTCTGCCACCCCGAACGGGACAAGCCGTATAAAATGAATGGATGGATGGATGGATGATTACTGACCATCAATTCTGTCTCTGCCCACAAAAGGACGGCAAGTTCGTGCTGAATCAATACACGCGGGTACAAAGTTTAGGCATAAAAACTCCGTGGACCAATCCTCTCGTTAAACTTGTGATGTCTCGTGGGCCGCACAGAAAACACCGGTGGGCAGCACTTGGCCCACAGGGCGTTGTTTGGACACCCCTGCTCTAAAGAGGTTGACTTAATTCTGACTTAAAACAACTAAGTCGCTTTAAAATGGTGTTTTCGCAATCAATCCAACAGGGTGTTTTTGTTTTTGACACACACCTAAATGGCAAATGGTAAATGGGTTGTACTTGCATAGAGCTTTTCTACCTTCAAGGTACTGTATTTTCCGCACTATAAGGCGCACCGGATTATAAGAC
>NC_084630.1:14020430-14147930 GCF_033978795.1 Nerophis ophidion | reverse complement strand
AGCAGAACGAACCTATTTCTGCTCCAGAAAGAGGACATCCAGTCTCTCTTTCCCGAACACACTGCACTCTCTACCATGTATACTTGCAGACAGCATCACATTGCACTTCGTCCTACTGTTACTGACACAGCGTGGAACACTTAAGTCTAGCAAATACGCCCTTCCATTCATCTGGCTTGTGATGAAGGCTTCATGGAGGTTACACAGTGGAAATACACAATGAATATGTTTGGGAGCATGATCTTCATGTTCCCTGGTTACTAATGCTGACAATCTCCTTGGTGAGTGATAAGCTACGAAGCACATCATCTGGAATAAATACCGCTTGATGGGTGATTCACTTGCTTAAAATAGAGAAATAGGGCTTGTTGCAAGAAAGGACACACATGTTGCATCATTCAGAAAAGATGACATGAACTCAATTTGGTGGACTTAAAAACATGCAAACTAGCCTGAACAAAAATGTTGTTGTTTTTTATTGTTTTGGATTCCATTTGGACAATGCTATTGTTTAAAAACAAAAAAGAAATATGTGGTACATTATGTGAGACTTGAGTCAAAAAGGCAGCCAAAGGAGGTTGGTACTAGAAGAGAATAAATATAAAGGTAAAATGTAGTGTAGAAATTCACCCAATGGCAGGAAATGTAGTTTTGTGTGGTGCGTGTATGTATAAATATGTATATATATATATATATATATATATATATATATATATATATATATATATATTCATGTGTGTGTGTGTGTGTGTGTGTGTGTGTGTGTGTGTGTGTGTGTGTGTGTGTGTGTGTGTGTGTGTGTGTGTGTGAGAGAGACAATCATGGGTACTTTAACTTTTATTCATATATATGTATATATACACACACAAAACGACATTTTGGTGAATTTCTACACTACATTTTACCGCATAATTGTTTGTTTCTTTCTGTAGATAATTACACTAACATTGTCTTAATTGAAATTGTAATGAAAAATTGTATAACATGCATGCAAAGAACTTCGAAAAAGTTTCCCATTTGGCAACTATATCCCGTAGCCACGCCCCCTCAGGTAATATGCTTCTATTGTTGTGACCTCTGTTTACAATCCCGCCATGTCAAAAATACTATTACTAGTAAATACCCTAGAACAGGGGTGTCAAGCTCATTTTAGCTCAGGAGCCGCATGGAGGACAATCTGTGCACACGCGGGCCGGACCATTAAAATCATGGCATTAAATCTAAAAACAATGACAACTTCAGATTGTTTTCTTATTCCAAAAATAGAACAAACCCATTTTGAAAATATTACAATAAAAATATAGAAAAAAATACCGTCAGCGGTAAAGTTTAGATCCTTGAAGGATCAATCAATCAATCAATGTTTATTTATATAGCCCCAAATCACAAATGTCTCAAAGGACTGCACAAATCATTACGACTACAACATCCTCGGAAGAACCCACAAAAGGGCAAGGAAAACTCACACCCAGTGGGCAGGGAGAATTCACATCCAGTGGGACGCCAGTGACAATGCTGACTATGAGAAACCTTGGAGAGGACCTCAGATGTGGGCAACCCCTCCCCCCTCTATGTTGCGTTGTTGGGAAAATTCCCCCCCAAAAACGGATTAACTCGCCGGACTATAAAAACAATATAACATACATCCATAAACGTGGGTGCACATGCAAAATGCAATAAATATTTATCTGTATAGTAATCTATTTATTTATATCTGCACCTTATTGCTCTTTTATCCTGCACTACCATGAACCAATGCAACACAATTTTGTTCTTACCTGTATGGAAAAGTTCAAATTTGAATGACAATAAAAAGGTCTGAGTCTTAGTCTAAGCTTTTCCAGTTGTTGACGTCTGCAAATATCTCCATATATGGTAAAGACTTACCCAAAGGGCTTTACGCAAGTATAGTAGTTCAATATGCTGTTGCCATTTCTAATACAAAGTAGCATATAGTTGTAATTTCATTTGTATTTGTTAGTAAACTCCATATGGAAGCACTCAGATCTCCAACAAAAATGACGAGGAGAAGACGCAGTTGAAGGGGAGCCACATAAATAAGGCCACCCACAAACCGGCGTATCCTGAAGATATGGTCAGAAAGCGGGAATGAAGATGGTCTCTAAAAAATTATTTTGACAAAAGAACCACCATTACATGTTATGTAGACCACAAGGATATATGTAAAGTAAAAAAAAAACAAACATATTATGACCTTTTTAAGCCTTGTGCACCACTCGGGTCCAAAACGGGCATTACATGTGTTCTTAATGTGACATTATTGTTCAATTTGAAAGTTAGCGGTCTAAAATTTTAACAGGGAGTTTTTCAAAAGATTAATTAATATAAAATTGCATTTCTTGAATAAGCGGTAGAAAATGGATGGATGGATTGTAACGTTGATAGAACAGGACGTTTACATAAAGTATACACACTTTCTCTTAAGACCTCTTTCCTAGTACAGTATATTTCTATGCGTGTTTCTTTAAAAACAAATAAATCTTGTTCTTGCAAATTCAAAAATAAGGAAAACATTGTGGTGGTGTAATTGCATCCGTTAATCACCACATGTTGACAGGACACCATGATGCATAATTCTCAGAGCTTTGATGATCATAAATGAGTTCTATTAAACCACTGAAATGCAATGGGAATTATTTTAGGCAGTTGTATATAACATGGAAAATAAACATAAATGAAAGACTTATCTGAACTCAATAAACGAAACCAAGTCCTGAATAAATACAAGACTGCAAACTTTATATACAGTAGATCTGATTTTGTAAAAGGATTTTAAGCAAATTGAAAGTAAAAAAAAAAAAAAATTGTATTACTGACATAGTCAATCTTAAGATCGCACAGTTTTAATAAGTACATGTTTAATTGGCCCTAGTGTGTGAATTTGAGTGTGAATGTTGTCTGTCTATCTGTGTTGGCCCTGCGATGAGGTGGCGACTTGTCCAGGGTGTACCCCGCCTTCCGCCCGATTGTAGCTGAGATAGGCGCCAGCGCCCCCCGCGACCCCGAAAGGGAATAAGCAGTAGAAAATGGATGGATGGATGGATGGATGTTTAATTGCTGTAATTAAATCATGATAAAGAATTATTAGGTAATAAAATAATAAAAAAAATTAGGATGGTGATAACAGACCGTGTAGCAGGGCTGGCTCCACTTCTAAACATTCTAATAACCTGTGCATCGGTTGGGGACATCTCATCGCTGATGAGCCGTCTCCGCTTGGGATGGTCTCCTGCTGGTCCCACTATGGACTGGACTCTCACATTTATGTTAGATCCACTACGGACTGGACTCTCAGTCTTATGTTAGATCCACTATGGACTTGACTTTCACACTATTATTATTATTATTATTATAGGGGCTTCACGGTCGCAGAGGTGTTAGTGCGTCTGCCTCACAATACGAAGGTCCTGAGTTGTCAGGGATCAATCCCAGGCTCGGGATCTTTCTGTGTGGAGTTTGCATGTTCTCCCCTTGAATGCGTGGGTTCCCTCTGGGTACTCCGGCTTCCTCCCACTCCAAAGACATGCACCTGGGGATAGGTTGATTGGCAACACTAAATTGGCACGAGTGTGTGAATGTGAGTGTGAATGTTGTCTGTCTATCTGTGTTGGCCCTGCGATGAGGTGGCGACTTGTCCCGGGTGTACCCCCCCTTCCGCCCGATTGTAGCTGAGATAGGCACCAGCGACCCCAAAGGGGAATGATCGGTAGAAATGGATGGATGGATTATTATTATAATTATAATTATTATTATAATTATTATTATTATTATTATTATTATTATTATTATTATAAATAAACATTGATTGATTGATATTGTTGCTCAGGGTCTCAACCGCAAAGTGGGCAACATGATAAGAAAGGCTCTGACCTGGAAATGGCTTATATCAATGATTTAAGTCAGGGGTCCCCTCGTGTGTGTGTGTGTGTGTGTGTGTGTGTGTGTGTGTGTGTGTGTATATACACACACACACACACACATATATATATACATATATATATACATATATATATATATATATATACATATATATATATGTATATATATATATATATGTATATATATGTATATATATATATATATATATATATATATGTATATATATATATATATATATATATATATATATATATATATATATATATATAGAACAACATCAGATTGAGCTACAGCTGTATTAATAACAAACAACAAATCATTTCAAACCACAACAAAGCAATTGCAAAAGGACTGCCTACCACCAGACTACACGACTCTGAAACCAATAAGGAATGTAACTGTCGCAAGAAACCTGATTGCCCTCTCAACGGAGGGTGCTTACAAACATCAGTCGTTTACCAAGCAAAGGTAACACGCAAGGACATTAACACATCCGACACGTACGTAGGATTAACCGAAGGAGCGTTTAAAACCAGATGGAATAATCACAAAGCCTCCTTTAGAAACCAGACTTTGCGGAATTCTACAGAACTCAGCAAGCACATTTGGAACATCAAAGACAATAATGTTGAATATTCAATAACATTGCAAATTCTTGCATCCAGCACACCTTACAACAGTGGTAATAAAAAATGCAACCTATGCTTAAAAGAGAAACTGTTTATTATATATCATCCAGATCTATAATCCCTCAACAAGCGCAGTGAAATCATTTCAACATGCCGCCACAGATGCAAACACCTCCTAGGTAACACATGAGCCAATCACCACACCCTACGCCTGCCTGTACCCACCCACTCTGTGCCCTATATAAACCATTGTATGTGAATGCTTCCATTAAATCTCCTGATGATTGAGGGAACCCCTCATGAAACAGTTCTGTAGAGTTGAAGTAGTCTTGTGATTTTTCCCACACCTACATATATATATATATATATATATATATATATATATATATATATATATATATATATATATATATATATATATATATATATATATATATATATATATATATATATATATACACATTTATCACGTGCTAATTGATAAAAATAAAAGCACTTGGCACTTGACGCTCGACGCGTGATGATGTCACATTATTGATGGGAAAATGCATTTTTTTGACAATAAGCGGTCGAAAATAAGATTAAAAAGGACAAATTTTAAATAAAACCTTGAGACGTCCTGTGGGCCGGACTTTAGATGCTGACGTGCCATATTCGGCCTGCGGGCCATAGTTTGGAGACCTGTGATCTAAACTTTACCGCTGCCAGGTATTTTTTTTTATACTTTTACTTTCATATTTTCAGAATGTGTTTGTTCTATTTTTGGCCAAAGTAAGACAAGGAAAACAATCTGAAGATGTCTTTATATTTTAGTTTTAATGCCACGGTGTCAATAGTCCAGCTCGCATGTGCGCAGATATCCTTCCATGCGGCCCCTGAGCTCAAATGAGTTTGACACCCCTGATGTACAGTATTACAGAATATGTAACAGCTGCAGGAACAAAAGAAAAAAAGGCAGCATACCATAAATTGATTAACGTGGACCCCGACTTAAACAAGTTGAAAAACTTTTTCGGGTGTTAACATTTAGTTGTGAATTGTATGGAATATGTACTGTACAGTGCAATCTACTAATAAAAGTTTCAATTAATCAATCAGCATAAAATAGAGAGTAGATCCAGCAGAAAATATACATTATAAACAAAGAGTGGTCGCTAACATAGAAAGGGGCAGACAAATGAAAAAAAAACAAAAAACTTGTGACTTCCTGCGGTGCGGTAGTTTGGGGACCACTGATTTAAGTTCTTTAATATTAATATTTTATTTATGCCAATTGATATGCTAAAAGTGTGTTGTGTGTGCGCTAATCAAGTTTGACATGTCAAATTTAAACTAGGCAACAATATTTCCCTATTTGATGTCATTCCATTCTTGACAGTGTTTGAGGTGCTTAAGTGACCCTTAATAACTACTGTTAATATTACTTTGAGGAACTCAAAGCCCGGCACAGTTCGTGTTAAAACCGGTGCCAGGTACTTATAAAACCGTGGTTATTTTTCACCCTGTCCCCACCTTGTAACGTGAACTGTGGACATACTTTTAGCTGCTTCACCAGAATGTGTTCACACAAGCATGTAGTTAAAATAAAACAGTGGTCATGACCCATGTTCTCTTCGTACACGCCAATGTCAAGTGGGAATGTTTGGTAATCACTCTAACTATTTACTCGGAGTTGTACTTCATTTCAATTGAGTCGAGACTAGTTTTTGGTTACCTTGTTTCAATTAAAAACAGGGGGAAAACTATTACATATGATGTAGTGCATGCAAACTGCAAGGACAATAATATACTGTATATGGTGGCAGAGGGGTTAGTGCGTCTGCCTCACAATATGAAGTTCCTGCAGTCCTGGGTTCAAATCAAGGCTCGGGATCTTTCTGTGTGGAGTTTGCATGTTCTCCCCGTGAATGCGTGGGTTCCCTCCGGGTACTCCGGCTTCCTCCCACTTCCAAAGACATGCACCTGGGGATAGGTTGATTGGCAACACTAAATTGGCCCTAGTGTGTGAATGTGAGTGTGAATGTTGTCTGTCTATCTGTGTCGGCCCTGTGATGAGGTGGCGACTTGTCCAGGGTGTACCCCGCCTTCCGCCCGATTGTAGCTGAGCCACCCCAAAAGGGAATAAGCGGTAGGAAATGGATGGATGGATGGATATATTATATATAGATATACTGTATATATTGTTGCGACGCTGGGCGGACTACTATCACAATATTGCCAATTTTTTTTGTTCTTGTACAATAGTTACATTTTTTGAGTAAATTTATGACTTTTGTCATAATTTTGCAAAGCAAAATTCTGATTATTATCATAATAATCAATTTTTTTTTAAGTTTTCTTATAAAGTGATGACTCTTGTGGAGTAAAGTTACGACTATTTTCATAAAATTGCCAACATTTTAACCTTCCATCCATCCATTTTCTACCGCTTATTCCCTTTTGGGGTTGCGGGGGGTGCTGGCGCCTATCTCAGCTACCTTGTCTTGTAAAATTGATTCCAACTTTAATCATAATATTGCACAAATGTTCAGTTTTTCTTGTAAAAATGTTTACTTGCCTTGAGTAAATTTACGATTCTTATTATAACTGCCAAAATTCTACGTTTTTCATGTAAAATTGTGACCCATTTTCTTGTGAAATTCCAACTCATTTTTCACAGCAAGCTTTTTTATATTTGCATAGTATGTAAATATTATTAATGTTGTAAATACAAATCTTTATATATTTCAAAAGAGTGATCCTAAAGAGGTAGGCATTTTTCGGAGGTCTCAATAAGGTAAGAAATACAAGAGTGTGTGTGTGTGTGTGTGTGTGTGTGTGTGTGTGTGTGTGTGTGTGTGTGTGTGTGTGTGTGTGTGTGTGTGTGTGTGTGTGTGTGTGTGCGTGCGTGTGTGTGTGTGTGTGTGTGTGTGTGTGTGTGTGTGTGTGTGTGTGTGTGTGTGTGTGTGTGTGTGTTTTTGTATTTCTCATCAACAAGGAAAAGTACCTTTCATGTAAGGACAAAAGTCATGGTCCCAATGCGGAAAAACATTGCATCTAATAGAGAATGTCTCATTATCACCCCGGGTGGTGAACTCTATCAAAATGAGGGTGGTCCCAAAAAGGAGGGCTTTTTCAAATTGATTGTGTGTCTGTTTTTAAAAGCGCTCCCTCTCCGGTCAACATATGAAATAACAAGTGTGTGTAAGAAATTGAAACGTGCCCGCTCTGGGCAAAATGTATCAAAAATAAAAAAATTAATATGTATGTAGACACATTCTGTAATAATTTGAAGTAAAAAATGAAGATTAAAAACAATTACAAACAACAACAACAAAAAATTAACTAAAAGCAGTCTTTTTCTCATAATGTGTTAAAGTTAAAGTTTAAATACCAATCATTGGCACACACACTAGGTTGGGTAAAATGTGTCCTCTGGATTTGACCCATCCCCTTGATCACCCCTTGGGAGGTGAGGGGAGCAGTGGGCAGCAGCAGTGCCGCGCCCGGGGATAATTCCTGGTCTACCTATGGATTAATTGAAGCATTGATGCCACCTAGCTGGAGGCTTGTGTATCGTTCAGTCATGAATAAAAACGCCATTACTCGCAGTCCCCCCGACACTGACAATATTATATGTGTTGTGTTGCTATGTAGAAGAAAAGACATTTCAACACATGGCGTTATTATTTTCATACATTTCTCTCCTTATATCTATGGCTTGGTTGCAGGGTCTTCCATCCATGATGAGGAGCCACTGGTACCTCTGCGGCTCCAGGAGGCCGAAAAAAACCTCTTCTCCTGTGGATGCGGCACAACAGAGGAGCATCCCAGCCAGAGCACCTCCAATGACACCCCGGCCCCAGAGAGGCCCATGTGTCAGCCCTGCAGCCCGTCACCTGCCACATCTGAGGAGGAGCTCGAACCAGATCAGACGGCAGAAATCAAGGCTTCTGGCGTTGAAGTAACAGGAAACGTACAAGAAAAGAAAGAAGCTTCTCTCCAGGACATAGTAGGAGAAGAGGAAAACCAAGAGGGGGAGTCGTCTTATGAATCCCAGGAGGAGAAGGTGGAGAATGAAGTTGTTGCATCAACTGCAGAAGAGTTAATGGATAAGGGCGAGAAAGGCGAAGCAGAGGACTTACCTCAAGTTGAAGCAGTTGGTACTGATCTCGAAAAAGAAGAACTGATACAGGAATCGGAAATCGATTTAAAACAGGGGGAAGGAGTGGGAGAAATTGTGCTGAAGGATGCCATGATAGAGGAAATCTTTGTAGAAGCTGGATCAGAAGCAGAAGAGATTCTTAAAATGGTTGCAGAACCTGCAGAGCCAGAAGAGACCACAGGCTCTGAACCAGAAATGATATCAGAACTTGAAGCAGGACATGACACAGATCCAGAAGTTATGTCAGATCTCGAAGCAGAACCAGCCATCGTGTTTGAGCCTGAAGCAGAAGACGACACTGAACCAGAAATCATGTCAAAACCTGAAACAGAAGATGACACTGAATCTGAAATTATGTCAGAACCTGAAGCAGAAGATGACACTGACCCAGAAATCATGTCAGAGCCTGAAGCAGAAGATGACATTGAACCAGAAATCATGTCAGAACCTGAAGCAGAAGATGAAACTGAACCAGAAATCATGTCGGAACCTGAAGCAGAAGATGACACTGAACCAGAAATCATGTCAGAACCTGAAGCAGAAGATGAAACTGAACCAGAAATCATGTCAGAACCTAAAACAGAAGATGAAACTGAGCAAGAACCGGATGCAGAACCAGCCATCATGTCTGAACCTGAAGCAGAAGATGACAGTGAACCAGAAATCATGTCAGAACCTGAAGCAGAAGATGAGGCTGAGCAAAAAACAAATGCAGAACCTGTGTCAGAAACTGAAGAAGACGATAATACTGAACCACAACCTGAAGCCTTCACGTCAGAACCTCAAGCGGAAGATGTTGCTGAACCAGAAATTATATCAGAATCTGAAGCAGACAATAGTCTTGAAGAAGAATCTGATGTAGAACCAGAAGTCACATCAGAACTTGCAAATGAGGATAATGCAATCGATCCAGAAGAGAAATCAGGACCTGCAGCAGATA
Organism: Nerophis ophidion; assembly: GCF_033978795.1. Taxonomy (NCBI): domain Eukaryota; kingdom Metazoa; phylum Chordata; class Actinopteri; order Syngnathiformes; family Syngnathidae; genus Nerophis; species Nerophis ophidion. Next base: position 14,138,317 of record NC_084630.1, on the reverse strand, counting down.
ATGGTTTTCATCCACAACCTGAAGCTGCATCTCATGCTGCATCAGAAGCTACATCAAACCCTGAAGTAGAACATAACTCTGAACCAAAAGGGGTAACAGGTTCTGAAGAGGAAACACAGGAAGTTACAAATATTGTTGTTGAAGTAGACGTCCAACAACTTGAACTTGTTTCCGAGCCTGAAGCAGAGCCACAGGTTATTCCGGAAGTCGAGACAGTTGGAGAAGTCACACCACAGTCCATTGAGGAAGTAAAATTGGAAGATTTTGGAGAGGAAACCACAGCAGAGAAGGCTCCTCAGGTGGAGGACACTCCTGTGGAGGTCAAGAAACCTACACAGTCTAAGGACAAAGGTACTGTACCAGAAGAAAATAATTAGTTTCAAATGTTTGTAAAGCTAGTATTGTACTCTTGTTTATCTAAATTCAATCCAAGCATGTCTAAGTACCCCAATCTTACTACTCAAAGGGGAACCTTTGAAAAGTACAGTATCTATATATACACACACACCGGGATGTGGAAATATATGGTAAATGGTAAATGGGTTATACTTATATAGCGCTTCTCTATCTTCAAGGCAATCAAAGCGCTTTGGCACTTATACCACATTCATACATTCACACACTGATGGCGGGAGCTGCCATGCAAGGTGCTAACCACGACCCATCAGGAGCAAGGGTGACGTGTCTTGCTCAAGGACACAACAGACGTGACTCGGGTGGTAGAAGCCGGGGATCAAACCAGGAACCCTCAACTGCGCCACATTGTATATACATATATATATCCTATATATCCTGTATATATATATATATATATATATATATATATATATATATATATATATATATATAGATATATATATATATATATATATATATATATATATATATATATATATATATATATATATATATATAGGTTTGGGAAAAAAATCACAAGACTACTTCATCTCTACAGATCTGTTTCATGAGGGGTTCCCTCAATCTACCACGGTATCGAGCACTATTCTCTGGATAATCCAATCAAGACATATATATATATATATATATATATATATATATATATATATATATATATATATATATATATGTATACGTGTGTGTGCGTGTGTATATATGTATATGTGTTTGTATATATATATACATATATATATATATATATATAAATGATAAATGGGTTTTACTTGTATAGCGCTTTTCTACCTTCAAGGTACTCAAAGCGCTTTGACACGACTTCCACATTTACCCATTCACACACACATTCACACACTGATGGAGGGAGCTGCCATGCAAGGCGCCAACCAGCACCCATCAGGAGAAAGGGTGAAGTGTCTTGCTCAGGACACAACGGACGTGACGAGGTTGGTACTAGGTGGGATTTGAACCAGGGACCCTCGGGTTGCGCACGGCCACTCTCCCACTGCGCCATATATATATATATATATATATATATATATATATATATATATATATATATATATATATATATATATATACATATATATATATATATATATATACACATATATATATATATATACATATATATATATATATATATTATACATATATATATATATATACACATATATATATATATATATATATATATACACATATATATATATATATATATACATATATATATATATATATATATATACACATATATATATATATATATATATATATATATATATATATATATATATATATATATATATATATATATATATATATATATATATATATATATATATATATATATATAGCGACCCCGAACGGGACAAGCGGTAGAAATTAAAACTAAGAAAACAGTTAAAGCCGACTAAAGCATGAACCAGGAGTTTAAAATACCGTATTTCCTTGAATTACCGCCGGGGCACTAATTCATTTAAAACCTATTCTCACTCCTGCGCTTACCAAAGGCATGCGGTAAAAGTAAGCATGCGCTTATTATTTTAAAACCTCTTCTCACTCCGGCACTTACCAAAGGTATGCAGTAAAAATTTGAGTGTGATGTAAGTTTGGACCTTAAATCCTACTGAATAGCTCAATCAATCAATCAATGTTTATTTATATAGCCCCAAATAACAAATGTCTCAAAGGACTGCACAAATCATTACGACTACAACATCCTCGGAAGAACCCACAAAAGGGCAAGGAAAACTCACACCCAGTGGGCAGGGAGAATTCACATCCAGTGGGACGCCAGTGACAATGCTGACTATGAGAAACCTTGGAGAGGACCTCAGATTCGGGCAACCCCCCCCCCCCTAGGGGACCGAAAGCAATGGATGTCGAGCGGGTCTAACATGATACTGTGAAAGTTCAATCCATAGTGGCTCCAACACAGCCGCGAGAGTTCAGTTCAAGCGGATCCAAGACAGCAGCGAGAGTCCCATCCACAGGAGACCATCTCAAGCGGAGGCGGATCAGCAGCGTAGAGATGTCCCCAACCGATACAGGCGAGCGGTCCATCCTGGGTCCCGACGAGCGGTCCATCCTGGGTCTCGACTCTGGACATCCAGTACTTCATCCATGGTCATCGGACCGGACCCCCTCCACAAGGGAGGGGGGGACATACGAGAAAGAAAAGAAGCGGCAGATCAACTGGTCTAAAAAGGAGGTCTATTTAAAGGCTAGAGTATACAGATGAGTTTTAAGGTGAGACTTAAATGCTTCTACTGAGGTAGCTCTTAATCTTCTTCCCTTTATGCGATTTCAAATTACCGGTATTGAAATCAGCCTCCTCCATTTTGAAAATAATGCAAGGGGAAATGTCACTTGTGACGTCACGAGTTTGACCAGGCGGTAATATTAAGCATGCGCTAATTATTTTGGGAAGTGAGTTTGATCCGGCAGTAATTCAAGGCAGGCGCAGACTATATGCCCTGCGGCAATTCAAGGAAATACGGCATTCAACTTTTAAAAACATTTAAAAACATTTTACAAGACACTGAAATTTGTGATTTTATTAGCTGCAAGATGTTATTAAAATTGTTTTAAAAACATGAAATACATGAATAACGCTGTGTGTAGTGATTTTAGAGAATTTAGGAGTTTCACTACTTTTGGTACTACTAAAATAAAACTGCTATTCTAATTCATGGAGATGCACCTTTAAGCATGTATATAATATATTTTTTTTTTTATTCAAGAAAAGTCAATTAATGAGAAGTAATTATATTTTCTATAGTGACATTTCTGACAAGAAACTAACATAAAAATTTCCTTTTGTAGCAATGAAATAATACTGACTGGCCATTATTTGAGGAATATGTTACTTCTGGTCATCACACACCTTGTAGAAATCAACTGCAACAAAACTTCACTCATGTTACGTATTATTTATATATCATTAAATAATTGATAAGTGACAATGACAATGCAGGAATTACATTGGCGGTTGGCCATTGCACTTCTCGCTGCGATGAACTAGTAACAGAGAAGAGTCATGGCATTTAACGGTCGTCCACTTTGTCTCTATCGGGCGTGTCGATCCAACTGAATATGACACTGTTTGTGGCTGTAGAGGAATTAGCGTCAAACTCTGGTACAGAAATAAGCACACCAAAATAGCAGAGGAAGTGAATACATGATGGATTACAACAGCATGATATAACAGTCAAGCCTGTTCGAAGCACAAATGGTCCACTCACATGTCTCTCAGGAAACTTTCACATTTATTTCATTTTCATTTTATTCATGTTGTCGTCCATGCGTGATAAATATAACATTTTTCTTAATGCAATTTTGTCAAGCATGTTGGATATAAAGTAAACCATTATAACTACCTTCAAGGTGGGCGATACAGCAAATGTTGGTGTCTATTTGATACCAAATAAATACTGGGCCAGAGAGGGAGAGGGTGTGCAAAAGAGTGTGTGTTTACTTCGTGTTGAGCAGTTTAAAAAAACATAATGTTGAAAATAGACAAACATTTCCATTAAGACGAAAACACTGCGCAGTCCCATATTTATACTAAAAACTAGGGATGTCCCGATCCGATATTGATATCGGAAATCGGTTCGATATTAGCCCAAAAAGTGAATATCGGATTTTATCGGACTGAATCTAAAAACTCCGAGATATGCGCTCCGATATAAGCTGTCCATTTGCCGCTGCAGCACTTCTATAATAGGTGACTGGTTTGATCACACTCCAACACAGTAGGTGGCGGCAATGCCCCTTAATTAACATTGGTGGCGGCCGAAGGAAGAAGATCGTCTTTGATCCAGCATGCACAGCCCACGTGATCACAACAACGACAGCGCGTGTGCTCAGCAAAGTGTAGTGATGTTGGCTGTGTGGAAGTATTTTAACTCACAGCATGCCGAAATGCTTATCTTCTTAAAAAAAAATCCCCACATTATGCTCGGACTGCAGAAAGTGAAGAAGGAGGAGGAGGAGTAGTAAGGGTAGTCAGCACTGACTGATTATTATTTGTTTTATGCTCTTGTTATTAGAGTGATATGTTTATTGTGTTTACACTATTCTTCAGTGAAGACTAAGAGTAATTACTACATTGTTTTGGGCATAGTCAGTCAGTGAAACTGGAGCTGTGAACTCTTAATTTAGAGCAGTTGGACAGTGGACAATATTGTGTTGTTTTTGTCCCTGCCCACAGTTGTTTCCAACATATGCTGACAGTAAAAAAATAACTGAAGTGAACTTGAATTGTTTGCACTTTAAAACGTTTTTTGTTTTTTTTATTGGATTTATTTAGGTTATTTTTCAGGGTCTTCTAATTTATTTTTAATTTATTCTTTTCAATTGTATAATTATGTTGGTATTAGTGGTTATTTTGCACTTTAAATATAACATTTTGTTTTTATTGGATTTGTTGAGGTAATACTCTTATGTTGAAGGTTAAAATTTATGTAACCAATTGGTTAATAATAAATGGGTCAGTTTTTCCTATACCTACTCTTGCTGACTATTGTTTTCTGTTTTAACACTACAACATCAGTAACAGTAACATCACTTTATCAAGCCTTTTCTAACATTCTACAAAACAAAATAAGGAATAAATATATGTATGATTCGTGCCTATATCATATCGTATTGATATCGGTATCGACAAATACTCAAGGCTACAATATCGGTATCGTATCGGAAGTGAAAAAGTTGTATCGGGACATCCCTACTAAAAACTTAACAATTTTCTCTCTAAGTCAGGGGTGTCAAACTCAATTTAGATCAGGGGAACCACATGGAGAAAAATCTACTCCCAAGTGGGCCGGAGTGGTAAAATCACAGCACGATAACTTAAAAATAAAGACAACTTCTGTTTGTTTTCTTTGTTTAAAAATAGAACAAGCAAATTCTGAAAATGTACAAACCATAATGTTGTTGAAATCTTTTTACACTTACATGTTGCGGTTAATAGTATTCTGTCTTTATTTGTTGTTATTTATACATTTTGAATAAATCATTTGATAATGTTCATCAGTCAACTTATTGGTGTTAATTTTCAATTAATCAAGATGAAAAAATAATATCAAAATCAAATTGCAGGATGTTATTTATGTAGTTTGCTCATTTTCCTCGATTAATGCACCAACATCATGTGTTTTTTTTTATTTTTTTACATACAGTATGTAGAATCGGTTGCGAGCCGCTGCTCGGATCTTCACATATTGTTGCTATGATCCATTTTTATATCACTTTCGGTAGTTTGACCTCCTTATTTCCTGTTTAGTCTGTTTCCATGGTTTCTGATTTGTTCCACCTGCTACTCTTGGTTCTCGCACACCTGTTTTACTAATCACCTCCCTTATTTAAACTCGCCCCTTTTCGTTGTTCATTCTGGAATCCTAATTTGCTTTCGTGCAACAGTGACGACTGATTTGTATGTATATTCTCGCTAGCTTACACGCTACGCCTTTTGTTTATTCTTAGCTCTCATGCAAAATGTTTTATTCTCGCTAGCTTACACGCTACGCCTTTGTTTTATTCTAGCTCTCATGCTAATGGTTTGTTTTCCCTTTTTTGTGCCTTCGTGCCATGTCTAGTTTTTCTGTTTGTATTCCTAGCTTCCATGCTAGCGCCATTTGTTTGCCTTTCTGCTTAGCACAAGTATTTTTGTTCCTAGCCCTTTTATTTATTAAATAAATACTTTACATCTGTGTTCTTGCCGACGCTTCCTTGGAAGAACGAACCCGGCATCGCTATGCCAACCAGACGTTACGGAATCATCTACAAAGATACAAAGAATTGCTATTCCGGCACCTAGTGGACACATTTAAAACAGCAGTTTCTTTCATTTAAAAAATTCCGCTCATTTTTATACTTAAACTCAGCCCGCGGGCCGGATAAAACCTGATAAAGCCTGATCCGTTTGACACCCTGGTCTATGTAGATTTACTTGAGAAAAAAATAACTTTTATATATCTGTGATCAATCAAGATGAATTAGTTAACTATAGACAAAATGCCATTAATCACAATTAAATATTTTAATTGTTTGACAGCTGTTTGGGGCGGTGTAGCTCGGTTGGTAGAGTGGCCATGCCAGCAACTTGAGGGTTTCTGGTTCGATTCCTGCTTCCGCCATCCGAGTCACTGCCGTTGTGTCCTTGGGCAAGACAGTTTACCCACCTTCTCCCAGCACCATCCACAGTGATTTAAATTTAACTTAGATATGGGGTTTCACTAAGTAAAGCGCTTTGAGTCACTAGAGAAAAGCGCTATATAAAATAATTTACTTCACTTAAACAATTCGAACAACAATACAAAAAATATAGAGAACTAAAAACATCTCAATCTTCTTACACAAGTAACAATCTAACATTGATATAAACCGTTGAATTGTTATCATTGATATTTGGATCCACCCGCCACTCTTACAAAGTGGGTGGTTTTGCAACATCAAGCATCCTGACTAAAAATCTGCTCCTCTAACCAGGAAAAGTAACTGAGGGTCCAGCACTGAGGGACCTCTCCCACATTGAGGACACACTGCGACTGGCAGCTGCTGAACCCTCAGCTCAGTCGACAGGTAAGGAATGGAATCAAAATATGATTTAAACTGTGATGCAAACACCACACACTGTAGAGTGATCTCCCACTCATATTGTCTTTACGTCTTTTTAGCCGCAATGAAGAAGCTACTGAACGTCTACCACACCGCCATCAAACCAGTAGAGCAAACCTACAAGTACAACGAACTCAGGCAGCATGAAGTCTCAGGTGAGCAAATCGTATGATGTGTAATATATCTGAGTTAAGATAAGGTCACGTCAGATCTGACTTGTTCAGTGGTCTAGTGGTTAGATCAGGGGTGCCCATTACGTCGATCGCGAGCTACCAGTCGACCGCGGGGGGTGTGTCAGTTGATTTCCAGCCAGGCTTTTAAAAAAAATAGACCTAAAAATTAGTGATCATCAATCTTCACCAAGACGTCACTTAAATGACATTCACGGTACCGGAGGGTCTTGTGAGATGACGCTGGCTGCTGCAAGATCATTGTTATTAAAAATGACCGAGAGGAAGGCGAGAAACACTTTTTATTTCAACAGACTCTCGCGCCGTACCTTCCGTCAAAACTCTAAAGGCCGACTGCACATTTCCTATCTTCACAATAAAAGCCCTGCTTCATACAGAGTCTCGGAAAGCTGGCGTGCACAAGTGATGTGCACGCCAGCTTTCCGAGACTCTTATTTTGTTAGCGCAGGCAGCATGAAGCAGGGCTTTTATTGTGAAGATAGGAAATGTGCAGTCGGCCTTTAGAGTTTTGACGGAAGGGACGGCGCGAAAGTCTGTTGAAATAAAAAGTGTTTCTCGCCTTCCTCTGTCATTTTTTCATAATAATGAACTGGCAGCAGCCAGCGTCATCTCACAAGACCCTCGGGTGCCGTGAATGTCAATCAAGCAAGCTACGGAATTTGCCGCCAATGTTTTTCTTGTAAAGTGTATGGAAGCTGGATGAATTAGATGCCAAAAACCAACCACTTTCATGTGGTATTGTACAGAAAGGACAACTTTTTTTCTCCTCCATTTGAAAATGTGGGCGTTATCATCATTACTGTCTGATTCCAATCAATGCAAGTCATCAGAATCAGGTAATACACCAACTTATATTCTTGTCTTTGTGAAAGAAATACATCTATATGTGTTACACATGCTTGTATTATCATTAAACACATTTAACTTGTTTACAAAAATGTCTCTTTCATAAATAAATGAATAAATAAATATAAATGATATATATAAATGAGGTAGATCCCCTCGAGTTGGTCAATTGAAAAGTAGCTCGCCTGCAGAAAAAGTGTGGGCACCCCTGGGTTGGAGTGTCCGCCCTGAGATTGGTAGGTTGAGAGTTCAAACCCTGGACGAGTCATACCATTGACTATAAAAAAGGGACCCATTACCTCTCTGCTTGGCACTCCACATAAGAGTTGGAATTGGGGGTTGAATCACCAAAATGATTCCCGGGCGCGACCACCGCTACTGCTCACTGCTCCCTTCACCTCTCAAGGGTTGGAACAAGGGGATGGGTGAAATGCAGAGGGTAATTTCACCACATCTAGTGTGTGTGTGACAGTCAGTGGTACTTTAACTTTAACTTTCATCAGTTGGTGCATGTGTGGGATACGGTTCTGAATCCTTCCTAAACATTTGAATTTAAAAATAAGGCTAACTTTTCATAACATTTGTCTGTCAATTATTTTAACACATGGTCTCTTAAACTGATGGTAACAAAAAGAGCAACACAAATAACAAAAGACAATTGGTGACTATTAAAAGCACTGTAAAGGTAAGGCACTGTTAATAGAATAGAATAGAATAGAATAGAATAGAATAGAATAGAATGTACTTTATTGATCCCTGGGGGAAATTCAGCGAACTGTGGTGCTGAATTTCCCCCAGGGATCAATAAAGTAAATTCTATTCTATTATATTCTATTCTATTCTATTCTATTAACAGTGCTTTACCTTTACATTTTTGCATTATTCATTGCACTACTTTAATATTAATATTAACTACCTTGACAATCTTTACCTTGAGTGCTATTACCATTGTATCATTGTATTCATCAGGTATACCTATTAAACTCTTTAAACATGTCCTTTTTCTTACCTTGTCTGAATAGTGGAATATATATATATATATATATATATATATATATATATATATATATATATATATATATATATATATATATATATATATATATGTATATATATATATATGTACGTATGTATGTATGTATGTATGTATGTATATGTATATATCTATATACATACATACGTATACATACATACATACGTATATATGTATATATACATACATACATACATATGTATATATATATATACACAAGTATGTATGTATGTATATATATATATATACGTATGTATGTATGTATGTATGTATGTATATGTATATATATATATACATACATACGTATACATACATACATACGTATATATATATATATATATATACATACATACATACATACATACGTATATATATATATATATATACACACACACGTATGTATGTATGTGTATATATATATATATATATATATATATACATACATACATACATACATACGTATATATATATATATATATACACACGTATGTATGTATGTATATATATATATATATATATATATATATATATATATATATATATATATATATATATACATACATACATACGTGTGTGTGTATATATATATATATATATATATATATACATACATACATACGTGTGTGTGTATATATATATATATATGTATTCTGTGGGGTTTTAGAAAGCAACTCTGTGAGTGACGATTGACGACAAGCAGCCTCTATAGATAAAACAATGTTCGTCAACACTGGTTAATTATCGTAACACCTGTCGAGATGTTTTAGGAAAGAGTGGAGGTTCATCGAACACTTTATAGCAAAAACTGTTTATATTCCGCCGTAACCACGCCAAAAACTTTGGTAAACAACTTCTGCTTGTACCGCTGAGCGCAGTGTCTTTCCCTTCACCTGCTGTTGATTGGCGGCCGGTCCACACCTGCTGCCAATCAGCAGGTTCACATTTCTGCTTGTCTCGTACGCTCCTCAGTGCTCGAGGATTGATTTCTGTTTGAACAGTTACATGCAAGACTGCTCTCTCTCTCTTTTTATCCTATTAAATTCCACTTACCTGAGTGTCGTCCTCCTGGTTCCTGCATCTTGGGGTCACAACAACTGCAGCCATGCAAGTTTGTGACACCATTGCTGTGAAACAACAAAATCAGTTGTGGTTTCAGACTACATTTATTTTATTTGTAGATTTTGTTTTTTATCTTTGTATTATATTTATTGATTAAATTATGTATTTGTTTGCAAATTGTTCTGTTTGTAACCAGTAATTATGGCCACAAGATGGCACAGGGAAGAAGGTTAAGGAAGTCTGATGCATCCATTTTTTACCACTTGTCCCATTCGGGGTCGCGGGGGGTGCCGGAGCCTATCGCAGCTGCATTCGGGTGGAAGGCGGGGTACACCCTGGACAAGTCGCCACCTCATCACAGGGCCAACACAGATAGACAGACAACATTCCATCCATCTATCCATTTTCTACCGCTTATTCCCTTTTGGGGTTGCGGGGGGTGCTGGCGCCTATCTCAGCTACAATCGGGCAGAAGGCGGGGTACACCCTGGACAAGTCGCCACCTCACTGCAGGGCCAACACAGATAGACAGACAACATTCACACTCACATTTACACATAGGGCCAATTTAGTGTTGCCAATCAACCTATCCCCAGGTGCATGTTTTTTGTAGGTGGGAGGAAGCCGGAGTACCCGGAGGGAACCCACGCAGTCATGGGGAGAACATGCAAACTCCACACAGAAAGATCCTAAGCCCGGGATTGAACTCAGGACTACTCAGGACCTTCGTATTGTGAGGCACATTCACTAACCCCTGTGCTACCGTGCTGCCCTGATGTCTGATGCAGTGCATTGAAAATAATAGAAAAAAGCATTTTAAAAACACACGTTTTTAAAATAGCTGTTGAAGTGTATTTCTGGTCCGGACAGAAGGATGTCTGGGCATTGCGGCTGGATCAAAAGAGACATCAGAGACGCTTTACTGAAGCAAAAGTTGCTTTACTACAAGCGAGCATCATCATACAGGTCTGCCGTACCCGGGGGAACCTGGGTAAAAAAAAATGAAGGACTTCTAAACTGAAGAAGCCAAACCACTAGTCTTATATTCTTAACTCCTGTCTGGGTGTGTGTGCTGGGTCAGGAGAGCACATCCTGACCATAAAAGGAGATGTTCGCATGTAAATGTCTGGAAAACAACTGCTTTAAGTCATAACTTAAATGTTAGCGTTGAGCTAGACAGGTAGTCTCCTCTCAAGAATATGGTTATCACTTTTGCATTCCAAAGTCCCAATTAGGGTCTCTTTCCTACGAGAAGTGATCCAATCCACTTGCGAATGCCAAACTAAAGGGCATTATCAATTTGTGTGCTCAAACTAAAATACCCCTATTTAATTACGATTGATTGATTGATTGATTGATTGATTGATTGATTGATTGATTGATTGATTGATTGATTGATTGATTGATTGATTGATTGATTGATTGATTGATACTTTTATTAGTAGATTGCACAGTTCAGTACATATTCCGTACAATTGACCACTAAATGGTAACACCCAAATAAGTTTTTCAACGTGTTTAAGCAGGGGTACACGTTAATCAATTCATGGTACTGATTGTTGGTTTGCTTTATACAAGGTGAATATAAACATTCACCATATGTAGAACATAATATGAGTTGATTAATTCACTTCACTGTAAAAGAAATCCGACATTAATGACCTATTTTTTTTTCTCTAATTCCATTGCAGATGGAGAAATACACTCAAAGCCTATGGTTCTGTTCCTTGGACCCTGGAGTGTTGGCAAGTCCTCTATGATCAACTACCTGCTCGGTCTTCATGGCACGTCACAAGAACTCTATACAGGTTGGTGAATGTACTTGACCAAACCGTTCTATTTAGCATTTGAGCCACATTGGGTCTCAAATCTGCAACTTTCAGTTTTTCAACAGTGTAAATTGCTGATCATCAAAACAGGTTCCTAGTCATTCCTACATTGAATACAAGCTTAAAGGGGAACATCATCACCAGACCTATGTAAGCGTCAATATATACCTTGATGTTGCAGAAAAAGGACCATATATTTTTTTAACCGATTTCTGAACTCTAAATGGGTGAATTTTGGCGAATTAAACGCCTTTCTATTTATCGCTCTCGGAGCGATGATGTCAGAACGTGACGTCACTTAGGTAAGAAAGCCGCCATTTTCTCAAACATATTACAAACACCGCGTCTCAGCTCTGTTATTTTCCGTTTTTTCGACTATTTTCTGGAACCTTGGAGACATCATGCCTTGTCGCTGTGTTGTCGGAGGGTGTAACAACAATAACGGGGAGGGATTGAAGTTGCACCACTGGCCCAAAGATGTGAAAGTGGCAAGAAATTGGACGAAATTTTTTCAAAATACGAGGGTGTGGGGAAAGCCGACGAAATGGTCAGTCGTTTGTTCCGCACACTTTACCGACGAAAGCTATGCTACTACAGAGATGGCAAGATTGTGTGGATATCCTGCGACACTCAAAGCAGATGCATTTCCAACGATAAAGTCAAAGAAATCTTCCGCCAGACCCCCATCGAATGTGCCGGAGTGTCTGCACATTTTACCGGCGGTGCTAAGGCAGACATGGCACAGAGATGTATGGATATCCGGCAGATGCATTTCCAACGATAAAGTCAACGAAAACACAAAGGTGAGTTTTGTTGATGTTATTGACTTATGTGCTAATCAGACATATTTGGTCGCGGCATGACTGCCAGTTAATCGATGCTAACATGCTATTTAGGCTAGCTTTATGTACATTTGTAGCTATATTTGCATCCAGCGTTTCCCTCCACCCACATTTAATGCCAAACAAACGCTTACCAATCGATGGATTTAAGTTGATCCAGTGTCACAAGATGCGAAACTTCCGATCGTTGGTCCGCACATTTTACCGGCGATGCTAAGGCAAACATGGCCGAATAGCGTCAATAGCTATTCGCTCAATAGCTTCAGTTTCTTCTTCAATTTCGTTTTCGCTATCTGCCTCCATACGCCAACCATCCGTCTCAATACATGTCTAATCTGTTGAATCGCTTAAGCCGCTGAAATCCGAGTCTGAATCCGAGCTAATGTCGCTATATCTTGCTGTGCTATCCGTATTGGCATCACTGGATGACGTCGCAGGAAAATGGGCGATGGCTTCACAGATAGCGAAAATCAGGCACTTTAAAGCTTTTTTTAGGGATACCCGGGATGGGTAAAATTTTGAAAAAAAATTCAAAAAATAAAATAAGCCACTGGGAACTGATTTTCATTGGTTTTAACCCTTCTGAAATTGTGATAATGTTCCCCTTTAAAGTGTTGGCTTGAAATGTGTATCCCTCTCATTCTAACAACGAAGTAATAAACTATTTCTCTGACACATTGTGACAACATAGGATTGGTTGTCACGTTGTTATTTCAATGTAAAATGTACCTGTTGACAAATACCTAATTTCATGCATCTTAACACAAAATGGGCAAAGAGCATGAACAGGAAACACATCTTTAGGCCAGCCTTCTGTATGTGTGATATGTATGAATACTGTATATGAGTGTATGTAACAATCAGGCTCAAAGACAATTTGATGACCAGGTGCTGAACCCACTACATCCGAGTACACCGTCATTATGCACGGAGAGAAGTTGCGCACAATAGAGGGTGTTGTTATGGCGGCCGACACCTCGCGTTCCTTCTCCCCTTTGGAAAAGTTTGGTCAAAGCTTCCTGGAACGATTGGTGGGCTACGAGATGCCGCACAAGCTGCTTGAGAGGGTCACCATTGTTGATACCCCCGGCATCATTGAAAACCGCAAACAGCAGGAGAGAGGTGACCTATGGGATTAATCATGATTGACTTTTGGTGAAACAGTTACTGTGCATACACGGGTGTCTGGTAAAACTTAAACCATGTACTGTACCCCCCACCTTTAGGATACCCTTACAACGAGGTGTGCCAGTGGTTCATTGACCGAGCTGATCTCATTTTCCTGGTGTTTGACCCCACCAAACTTGACGTTGGTGGGGAGCTTGAAATGCTCTTCAGACTGATGAAGGGACGCGAGTCCCAAATCCGTATAATCCTCAACAAGGCTGACAGTCTCTCCACCCAGGACCTGATGAGGGTCTACGGGGCCCTGTTCTGGAGCATGGCGCCCCTCATCAACGCCACGGAACCTCCTCGGGTGTATGTGAGCTCTTTCTGGCCTCAGGACTATGCAGTAGATACCAGTCAGGACCTCTTTATGAAAGAGGAGATCTCTCTGCTAGAGGACCTCAACCAGGTATGACTTTTTACTGACATGGTGTCTTAGGGTCCATCAAGCACTAGCTGTCAAGTGTGAGAGAATGTAACAATATCAATATTTTGCAAGCATTACCAAAATGCACCATTGATACAAAATGAAAAAGCCTCTGGCATGGTCGAGATGTGCTGGCAAGATGAGGTGGACAGTAAAAGTCTATCAATGAATCAATCAAAGTTTAATTTTTCAAATTAATCAGAAGTGTCTCAAAGGGCTGCACAAGCCACAACGACATTCTCGGCTCAGATCCCAAATCAGGGCAAGAAAAAACTCTGCAGATGTGGGGACCCCCCGCCTCTGGGCGACCGGTGCAATGGATGTCGAGTGGATTTAGTTAATAGTGGGAAAGTCCAGTCCATAGTGAGGCCAGCAGGGGATCATTTTGAATGGAGACAAGTCAGCAGCGCAGTGACGTCCCCAACTGATGCACAGAGGAGTGGTCCACCCCGGGTCCAGACTTTCAACAGCTAGTGGTTCATCTGTGGTCACCTGATAACCTCTCTACGCAGGAGAGAGGGGCAGAGCAGAAAAGAGACGGCAGATCAACTGGTCTAAGAGGGGGGTCCATTTAAAGGCTACCGTATACAAATATGTTTTAAGATGGGACTCAAATGCTTCTCATGAGGTAGAATCTCTAACTGTTACAGGGAGGGCATTCCAGAGTACTGGAGTCCGAATAGAAAACGTTCTATAGCCCTCAGACTGTTTTCGGGCTCTTGGAATCACTAATAAGCCAGAGTTCTTAGAACACAGATTTCTTGCCGGGACATATGGTACAATACAATCAGCAAAGTCAAATCTTAAGTGCACAGGAAGCCAGTGCAGGTGAGTCAGTATAAGCGTAATATGATGTAAATAACAACAGAAATATGCACTATTGATAAAACTGAAACTGCTTCTGTCATGGTCGAGATGTGGTGGCAGGATGAGGTGGACAGTAAAAGGAGGGTAGCTAGGACAAAGCAGGAATGGAGTGTTGTTCAAAGAGGTTTAATCCAAAAGACATGAGTAACTCAGATCCCAAAAATACAAAACCAAGTAGAACTATCCAAAGCACACAAAACAAGGGAAAAGGCTATTCGCACGAACACTAGCTTGGAGCAGGACTCACCAAAAATGACATATGACGTTTGGTCAAAGACCAGAAAAACTGTGAACAAAATACACAGAATAATTAGACAACTGAATACACCTGCCTAGACACAAGAGGACGGAGTGAGCCAATTGGAGGAAACAGAGGCCAGAAAAAGACACTGTTGCAACTGATGACACAAACAAGTACATGTGGAACAAAAGACAGCCAGAAAAAGATTGTGACAGTACCTTCCCCCCAAGGGACATATTCCAGATGTCCCAAAGTCCAAAATTTAAAAAATAAACATAAACAGATCATGACGGTACCCTCCCCCCAAGAACAGCGTTCAAATCTTCCAAACAGGTCATAACAGCCTCATTGTGACACATTCTAAACCAAGAAGTGACAAGCTACCATACAAACATACTTTTTGTACCAGTATCTTTTCCTTCATCCTCACACCTTGTTCTTGTCCCTGCAGGTGATTGAGAACCAGATCGAGAATAAGATTGCTTTCATCCGGCAGCATGGCATCCGTGTGCGCATCCATGCCCTCCTTGTGGACCGTTATCTGCAGACCTACTACGACAAGGTGGGCTGGTTTAACGACCCCCATGAGGTGTTCCACGACATCGTCACTGATCCAGACAAGTACTACATCTTCAAGTCCATTCTGGCCAAGACTAACGTCAGCAAGTTTGACCTGCCTAGTAAGGAGGCCTATCAGGATTTCTTCGGCGTGAATCCAATCTCCAACTTCCAGCAGCTGTGCTACTACTGCAGCTGGCGTGGCGACTGCATGCTGGATCGCTTAGAGAAGGCCATCTCGCAAGAGCTCCCCAATCTACTTATGAGTGTCAGCAAGGGCGTGCCCGCCCCAGCCAAGCCTGCCCCGACACCTCCAACCTCAACCTCCGCCGCCTGCGAGGGGCCCGAGTGTGAGGAGAAACCCAAAAATCGTTGGAGGAAGCAGTGAGATGGATTAGAAAGGTGCAGGGTGAAAAACCACAGAAGCAGCAGTCTTGCAGGGGCTTTCCTGCATATTGGGATTCTAGGAACTGAACAAGGACGGCAAAACAGAGAATGGGACAGAACATTTGCCAAGGTGTACCATGCCTACCTGGGTACAAAAAAACATAACAAAAAATTAGGGCTGTCAAATTTAACGCATCATGAGATTAATCACAACAAATTATCGCAGTTCGCAGATTTATTTTGACAATGCGTCCTTCTTTACCTTAACCACGGATGGTTACCTGAAAGGAGGCCTGGGTTGTTACACGATCTAGGGCTGCAGCTATCGATTATTTAAGTGTGATGGGTCAAATGCAGAGAATAATTTTGTCATTCATTGGTGCTGTAACTTTAACTTTAACTTAATCAAGTAATATATCGATTATTTTGTTCGGATAATCGAGTAATAGGAAAAAACACACTTGAAATCGTATTTGGGGGAAAAAATAGTTCAAATAAACATTTTTTTCCTGCTTCCCATAATATTCACTATTTTTTCTAATAAATGCACACCAGCAATATTGGAATTGCACCTTTAACATGTGTTCATTATTTGAAAAAAAATAAAATAAAAAGTTTGCCGCCCCACAAATCGCAGAGTCTACTCACCACCGCTCTCATGAACGCTCTGTTGCAGTGGCCATGCATAAAATATGGTTGCATATTTAAAAAAAATGTTTGCAATTATTATCAATTAGACTCAAACGATTAATCAAAGCAAAAAATATATAAATCCAAGGTTTTTTCTAATCAATTTAATCTTATACGGTTAGTGATGAGGTCAATGCATACATCACTGCAAAGATGAGTAAGGAGACTCCAACCGGTGTGTTTTGTGGCAAATTTTTCATTATTATTAAATTTTGGATGAAACTATTACTAAAGTTTGAGCCCCAAAAAAATTGACGTACATCCAAATAAAATATAAACTTTTTTTTTTTGACATTCTGATGATAAAATTGCTTTGTGTCGAAATATCGGTGTTTTTTTTTTTTTTAAGTTTCTTTAAATTATCCAAGCAAGTTATATACTGTGATTGATCGCCATTAAACTAAATTCACGAGGGTGATTAATCCGTTTTAAAAAATGAATTGTTTGAAAGCACTGCTAAAAAATATATTTAGAATTAAATGGTGAGTGAAATTGATTTTTCCAAGTATAACACTTCAGATAGTCTTAGAACAATGATATACTCTACGTTACTGCAAATGACATTGATACAAAGGGTAGATTAAATGTTGTCGACAATGTTTATTCTCCAAAGAGACAGCTCCCTCTGCAGTGGACATTTGGGTTTTGCATAACAGGGCTATTTGTAACTCTGACTAAAGGAAAAAAATGTCCACTGCATGAGGATACTGTTTCTTCGGGTGATATGCGTGCAGAGGTCAGTAGAGTAGCTAAACATTGTACTCAAGTGAGAGTACCGTTACTTTACAGCAGGGGTTTTTAAACATTTTTTACCTTGGGGCCCAACTTTTCCACTACAGAGGCCCAGGGCTCACTCAAAATGTAAGTCTAAATTAGTAATCTTACTCTTGTTTTTAAGCATATTCAGTTATAATATCTAGCATACTTACAGTTAAAATTGTCAAATAATATGTAAACATGTTTTGATAACAAATATTTGTATTTATTTAACACATAAATAGTCTGATTAGAAAACTATATCCTGACCAAATACACTGCATAACAATAGACTTGTAAATAACAAGCAAAAAATGAATGAACATACTTTTGTGCTAAAATTAATCAACTAAATTAATAATGAGATAATATATACGTTAGGTCAGGAAAAAACACAGAGGCTATTTCATCTCTACTAGCCTGTTTCAACAAACCAGGTCTTCAGGGGATTCCTGA
The DNA here is from genome assembly GCF_033978795.1 of Nerophis ophidion. NCBI lineage: Eukaryota > Metazoa > Chordata > Actinopteri > Syngnathiformes > Syngnathidae > Nerophis > Nerophis ophidion. The sequence continues at coordinate 14,119,933 of NC_084630.1, read as the reverse complement.
AGAGCAGGGAAACCTGCGAAACCTACAAGCCTGTTTCGCTCTTCAGGAGTCCCCTGAAGAGCAGGGAAACCTGCAAAACAGGCATGTAGGGATGATTTTCCTGACATAACGTATATTCCTCTATACCCCGGTATTGAGCACTGTATAACGGACAAACCACAGAAACATTGACTATAATGAGATAATATACGTAGTGCAAATGTTTCTTCAATAAACAAATTCAGCTTTACCACTTTAGTCATATTGTTTGCGTCTTAAAAAACTTCTCTATAAATGTAGGTCCAGACTTCTTCCGTGTGTTTGATATTGTCATTACTGCCACACGTGGTGGAAAAGTGTATTACAACTGAGTACGGCTGTGGGTCATACAGACCCCTGCTGAGAAACAGATGGCGGCCCACTAAGGGGGTGCTTTCAGCCCAACAGTGGGCCCCGGCCCTATGGTTAAGAAACACTGCTTTACAGTAATGTGACTCATATATCAGCAAAAAGTAGTCATCCAAATAACTACTTGAGTCAGAGTAGGTAGGTATTCACTGGGAAAAAAAAACTACTCAATTACAGAGTAACTGCTGACTAACTTTTGATTTATTTCATAACTATTTTTAATAGTACTTACACACACCAACTTTGATTGTAGAGAGTGTGTGTGTGTGTGTGTGTGTGTGTGTGTGTGTGTGTGTGTGTGTGTGTGTGTGTGTGTGTGTGTGTGTGTGGGTGTGTGCGTGTGTGTGTGTGCGCGTGAAAGAGAGACCCTAATATAGTATTTACTACTATAACTAACTTAACTCAATAAAGCAAGGTAAAAGTAGTTTCTTATTTACAAAAAAACTCAAATAAAAGTAAAATGTACATAGCATTAAAACTGCTGCCAAATCCAATTGATCCAAAAAGTGGATGTAAATGCAACGTGTTACTACTCACCTCTGTATATATGTATATATATATATATATATGCTGTATACACACGGTACATAACACAGATATCTACCATTACCTTATTAGATATGAATGAATTAAAACATTATGGGAATGGGTGAGCTGGAGTCTATCCCAGTTGACTTCGGGAGAGAGGAGGGGTACACCCTGAACAGGTCGCCAGCCAACCACAGGGCAAACTTTGTGTTCTGTAATTTAATAATCAATCAATTAATCAATGTTTATTTATATAGCCCCAAATCACAAATGTCTCAAAGGACTGCACAAATCATTACGACTACAACATCCTCGGAAGAACCCACAAAAGGGCAAGGAAAACTCACACCCAGTGGGCAGGGAGAATTCACATCCAGTGGGACGCCAGTGACGATGCTGACTATGAGAAACCTTGGAGAGGACCTCAGATGTGGGCAACCCCCCCCCTCTAGGGGACCGAAAGCAATGGATGTCGAGCGGGTCTAACATGATACTGTGAAAGTTCAATCCATAGTGGTTCCAACAATAATAACAACAATAATAAAGGTAGTTTATTGAGAAAAAGATGCTACAAATTGCCACTGTTGTGTTTTTTTGTGTTCGCGAAGAGTCAATTGTGATATGCTGTGATTGTACAGTTTTGAAGTGAAACACCAATGTGATGTCCTCAAATCTAATGCAGGATTTCCAGAAGGTGCAAAATCCCGTTAGCGATAGTTGTCACGTTTTACTTCTTTCCATTTCCACCTTTTCTGCAACGGGACTAAAACAAACAATATTTAACAGTTAGGACAGTGGTTCTCAAACTTTGTACCCCCTCAGAAAACATTTGCCTCTCCAAGTGTTACCATAATGATTAACATTGATATACAGTAGCGCATTAAGCGTAAATGTTCATTAAAGACATAATGGCCAAGAAGTTCTTTGTTTAGTTTTTCAGTGTTTTTCCTGTGTTTTTGGTTGACTTCCAATCTCGTGCTTTTATTTTTTTATTTTCTTGTTCTGGTTGTATTTTCACTACACTAGCTTCACACCTGAGAATGATAAGTATTATCATTTTCAAGGCGTGGCGCGGTTGGGAGGGTGGCCGTGCCAGCAACCCGAGGGTTCCTGGTTCGATGCCCACCTTCCACTAACCTTGTCACGTCCGTTGTTTCCTTGAGCAAGACAATTCACCCTTGCTCCTGATGGGTGGTGGTTAGGCCTTGCACGGCAGCTCCCGCCCTCAGTGTGTGAATGTGTGTGTGAATGTGGAAATGGTGTCAAAGCGCTTTGAGTACCTTGAAGGTAGAAAAGCACTATACAAGTATAACCCATTTACCTCATCCATGGGCAGTATTTAAGCCACTGAGGGTCTGGGATGATTGCAAAGGTTTGGTGTCTTGAGTGTCAGAGGCAGTTTTCCAATGACATTTTTTTTTTTGCATTTCTTTTATAATATTCGCTATCCTACGCAATTTTTTTCATGCACAGTTTCCTCGTGCTTGTTTTGTGCGTATCCCTGTTGCACTCAACCTTAAATTTTTTTTTGTACTTTTTGGACATTCAATACTTCTTACCCTGCAAGCTGCCTGCAGTCTATTGCTTTTTTTTGTAGAGATCACAACCTCCAGTACGAAAAGCTTTCTAACACAGGTTTTATTTAACAAGTATTTTTTCATATTTTTGGCCACTGCAACATTACAGTTTGAACAGTAACACTGTGTGAATATTTAATCGATTCTTTGGCTTGCCACTACACGAAGCCCACGTAGTATAGTTTGAGAATCACTGCCTTAAGACATTGAATGAATCTGTTCTGAACCAGAACAGATCAGTCTGGTTGTGATCAAATGATTGCCCTGAGATCACTTTACTACAATGACATTGATGAATTTGAATATTTGCAAGTACATTTAACCATCGGAGTGGGAATCTTTGGGCACCTAACGATTCAGGCCGATTCCAGTTCCTGGCTATTCGATTAAGAATCGACTCTCGACTCAACAGGACTCTTGATTCAAACCGATTCTCACGTTGTATTTGATATAACACTTTTTCAAGTGCCTACGGCTTAAAAAAAGCTCCTTCTGTTTGCATGAATGTGGCCTAAAATGTCTTTAAGGATGGTTTCCTATTAAATGTTTTTAAAAATTTAAATTTGAGATTCTCAATTTGGAATCTGGTTGAATAAAAAACCCAATTTAGATGTGAATACATTTTTGGTGCACCCCAATTTAACCATATTTCCATCTGCATGAAATATGTATTGTCTCTCTATAAAGGCATCCTTCTCTTATTTTAGGTCTGTAGTCCTTTTTTTTTTTTTTTTTTGAAAATAAAAAATAAATAAATCTTGTTTCCTTTTTGAATGTACTAAGAACGTGGTTCTCAACCTTTTTTCAGTGATGTACCCCCCTGTGAACATTTATTAAATTCAAGAACCCCCTAATCAGAGCAAAGCATTTTTGGTTGGAAAAAAGCGATAAAGAAGTAAAATACAGCACTATGTCATCAGTTTCTGATTTATTGAATTGTATAACAGTGCAAAATATTGCTCATTTGTAGTAGTCTTTCTTGAACTATTTGGAAAAAAAGATATACAAATAACAAAAAAATTGTTGATTCAATTATAAATAAAGATTTCTACACATAGAAGTAATCATTTCCGTTCGGGCTCCAGTACTCTGGAATGCCCTCCCGGTAACAGTTCGAGATGCCACCTCAGTAGAAGCATTTAAGTCTCACCTTAAAACTCATTTGTATACTCTAGCCTTTAAATAGACTCCCTTTTTAGACCAGTTGATCTGCCGTTTCTTTTCTTTTTCTTCTATGTCCCACTCTCCCTTGTGGAGGGGGTCTGGTCCGATCCGGTGGCCATGTACTGCTTGCCTGTGTATCGGCTGGGGACATCTCTGCGATGCTGATCCGCCTCCGCTTGGGATGGTTTCCTGCTGGCTCCGCTGTGAACGGGACTCTCGCTGCTGTGTTGGATCCGCTTTGGACTGGACTCTCGCGACTGTGTTGGATCCATTGTGGATTGAACTTTCACAGTATCATGTTAGACCCGCTCGACATCCATTGCTTTCCTCCTCTCCAAGGTTCTCATGGTCATCATTGTCACCGACGTCCCACTGGGTCATTATTGTCACCGATGTCCCACTGGGTGTGAGTTTTCCTTGCCCTTATGTGGGCCTACCGAGGATGTCGTGGTGGTTTGTGCAGCCCTTTGAGACACTAGTGATTTAGGGCTATATAAGTAAACATTGATTGATTGATTGATCAATTTAAAGTGACCTCTTTGGGGATTGTAATAGAGATCCATCCGCATTCATGAACTTAATTCTAAACATTTCTTTATAAAAAAAGAAGTCTTTAACATCAATATTTATTGAACATGTCCACAAAAATCTAGCTGTCAACACTGAATATTGCATTGTTGCATTTCTTTTCACAGTTTATGAACTCACATTCATATTTTGTTGAAGCATTATTCATTAAATATATTTATAAAGGATTTTTGAATTGTTTTTATTTTTAGAATATTAAAAAAAAATCTCATGTACCCCTTGGCATACCTTCAAGTACCCCCAGTGGTACGCGTACCCCCATTGGAGAACCACTGTACTAAGACATCACTAAAACCACTATGACTAAGGATATTTTCCTGTAAAATCCTTCTATCGTGTATTTTTGCTTTGTTAGAATTTCCAATGTTATCTTTGAATGCAGGCAGCACGGTGGACAGGGGTTAGTGCATGTGCCTCACAATACAAAGGTCCTGGGTTCAATACCGGGCTCAAGATCTTTCTGTGTGGAGTTTTCATGTTCTCCCCGTGACTGTGTGGGTTCACTCCGGGTACTCCGGCTTCCTCCCACCTCCAAAGACACTAAATTGGTGTGAATGTGAGTGTGAATGTTGTCTTGTCTATCTGTGTTGGCCCTGCGATGAGGTGGCGACTTGTCCAGGGTGTACCCCGCCTTCCGCCCGAGTGCAGCTGAGAAAGTCTCCAGCACCCCCCGCGACCTCAAAAAGAGACAAGCGGTAGAAAATGGATGGATGGATCTTTGAATGCTTTTAAACAGTCAAAAAGGGGGAAACAAGTGTTTGATGTACCGGCAGCGTTCCAAATGTACACTAGAGGGCGCCTCTAACAGACTTGTTCAATAAAATAAATCTTCCAGTAAAATTTTTAAAACATTATGCACCTTTTGATTGCACAATATCCAAAATACAGGTCACAAGCACGAGTGGAATAAAACAGGGGTCTTCAACCTTTTTTGCACCATGGATTGGTGGGTAGTCCGGCTTCCTCCCACTTCCAAAGACATGCACCTGGGGATAGGTTGATTGGCAACACTAAATTGGTGTAAATGTGAGTGTGAATGTTGTCTGTCTATCTGTGTTGGCCCTGCGATGAGGTGGCGACTTGTCCAGGGTGTACCCCGCCTTCCGCCCGAGTGCAGCTGATAAAGGCTCCAGCACCCCACGCGACCCCAAAAAGAGACAAGCGGTAGGAAATGGATGGATGGATCTTTGAATGGGCTTCACGGTGGAAGAGGGGTTAGTGCGTCTGCCTCACAATACGAAGTTCCTGCAGTCCTGGGTTCAAATCCAGGCTCGGGATCTTTCTGTGTGGAGTTTGCATGTTCTCCCCGTGAATGCGTGGGTTCCCTCCGGGTACTCCGGCTTCCTCCCACTTCCAAAGACATGCACCTGGGGATAGGTTGATTGGCAATACTAAATTGGCCCTAGTGTGTGAATGTTTGTGTGAATGTTGTCTGTCTATCTGTGTTGGCCCTGTGATGAGGTGGCGACTTGTCCAGGGTGTACACCGCCTTCCGCCAGATTGTAGCTGAGATAGGCGCCAACGCCCCCCGCGACCCCGAAAGGGAATAAGCGGTAGAAAATGGATGGATGGGGATGGTGTGAATGTGAGTGTGAATGTTGTCTGTCTATCTGTGTTGGCCCTGCGATGAGGTGGCGACTTGTCCAGGGTGTACACCGCCTTCCGCCCGATTGTAGCTGAGATAGGCGCCAGTGCCCCCCGCCACCCCAAAGGCAATAAGCGGTAGAAAATGAATGGATGGACTTTAAATTCTCCACAGGTGAGGAAAAAATATAAATCTGAATTTATAAAATATAAATCTGAAGTTTACCCCAGCTGACACGTCTCCAGTCACTGCCTGGAGACGTGTCAGCTGGGGTATAACTCCAGTGACCCTAATTAAGACAATAGGTCTTAAAGTATGTTTGCCAAACTTCCTGGTCAAAGTGCTAATATTCTATCTTTTATCAGAGCAGGTTTATCGCAGGTCTCTATCTCTTGGAAGCTGTTAAACATAAGCACACACGCACACACACGTCGCCCACATGCCGTCGGTACACACACCTGAACAATGCACATAGGCTTATGATTTATTATAATCATATTTCATGTGTTATTGCCAGGAACGGACAAGCACACAAACACACCCGCAGTGAATCAGCTAAGTTTGCATGCTTATGGTCCTGCTGTTAATATTCTCATTGACTTACAAAAGTCCTATAATATAGTACTGATCTATTACTGTAGCTCAGAAAGTACAAACAGTGTGTACATCCCTCACATTCCAACAGCCATTTTTATTACAGTACCTATTCACAAGGGACAATAGCCTACTAACACAATTAAACTTGGATACACTTTAGTCAGCGTACAGCTTGTATAATATACAGTCGTGGTCAAAAGTTTACATACACTTGTAAAGAACATAATGTCATGGCTGTCTTGAGTTTCCAATAATTTATACAACTCAATTTTTTTGTGATAGAGTGATTGGAGCAGATACTTGTTGGTCACAAAAAAACATTCATGAAGTTTGGTTCTTTTATGAATTTATTATGGGTCTTCTGAAAATGTGACCAAATCTGCTGGGTCAAAAGTATACATACAGCTAGGGCTGGGTGATATATCGACATACTCGATATATCGCATTACTGTAGACGCCGCACCGATCCACCTGTCGATCTCACGATCCACTCTTCCCCCACTCGTGAACAAGACTCGGAGGTACTTGAACTCCTCCACTTGGGGCAGTTGTATCGATCCGTTGTGGTGAAGAAGGAGCTGAGCCGGAAGGCAAAGCTCTCAATTTACCGGTCGGTCTACGTTCCCATCCTCACCTATGGTCATGAGCTTTGGGTCATGACCGAAAGGATAAGATCATGGGTACAAGCGGCCAAAATGAGTTTCCTCCGCCGGGTGGCGGGGCTCTCCCTTAGAGATAGGGTGAGAAGAGGGAGCTGAGCCGGAAGGCAAAGCTCTTAATTTACGGGTCGATCTACGTTCCCATCCTCACCTATGCTCATGAGCTTTGGGTCATGACCGAAAGGATAAGATCACGGGTACAAGCAGCCGAAATTAGTTTCCTCTGCCGGGTGGCGGGGCTCTCCCTTAGAGATAGGGTGAGAAGAGGGAGCTGAGCCGGAAGGCAAAGCTCTCAATTTACGGGTCGATCTACGTTTCCATCCTCACCTATGGTCATGAGCTTTGGGTCATGACCGAAAGGATAAGATCACGGGTACAAGCGGCCAAAATTAGTTTCCTCCGCCGTGTGGCAGGGCCACCGGTTCTGTTCATAACTTTTATGGACAACATTTCTAGGCGCAGTCAAGGCGTTGAGGGGTTCCGGTTTGGTGACCGCAGGATTAGGTCTCTGCTTTTTGCAGATGATGTGGTTCTGATGGCTTCATCCGGCCGGGATCTTCAGCTCTCACTGGATTGGTTCGCAGCCGAGTGTGAAGCGACCGTAATGAGAATCAGCACCTCCAAGTCCGAATTCATGGTTCTCGCCCGGAAAAAGGTGGAGTGCCTTCTCCGGGTTGGGGAGGAGACCCTGCCCCAAGTGGAGGAGTTCAAGTACCTAGCAGTCTTGTTCACGAGTGGGGGAAGAGTGGATCGTGAGATCGACAGGCGGATCGGTGCGGCGTCTTCAGTAATGCGGACGTTGTATCGATCCGTTGTGGTGAAGAAGGAGCTGAGCTGGAAGGCAAAGCTCTCAATTTACCGGTCGATCTACGTTCCCATCCTCACCTATGCTCATGAGCTTTGGGTCATAACCGAAAGGACAAGATCACGGGTACAAGCGGCCTAAATGAGGCTCTCCCTTAGAGATAGGGTGAGAAGCTCTGTAATCCGGGAGGAAAGTAAAGCCGCTGCTCCTCCACATCGAGAGGAGCCAGATGACTGGCTCGGCATCTGGTCAGGATGCCACCCGAACGCCCCCCTAGGGATGTGTTTAGGACACGTCCAACGGAAGACCCAGGACACGTTGGAAAGACTATTTCTCCCGGCTGGCCTGGGAACGCCTCGGGATCCCCCGGGAAGAGCTAGACGAAGTGGCTGGAGATAGGGAAGTCTGGGCTTCCCTGCTTAGGCTGCTGTCCCCGCGACCCGACCTCGGATAAGCGGAAGATGATGGATGGATGGATGGACGATATATCGCGGGTTTGTGTCTATGCGATATAGAAAATGACTATATCGTGATATTAAAGTATACGTTCTCACGCATTACACTACAGGCTCTTCTTGCTCTTTCCTGTCTCCCTTTCTCCCAGACAAGCGCACAAACTTACACACGTCACATACTGTCACGTCATACGTCACATACATATACGCCCTCGCGGAGCAGAGAGGTAGAAGCATGGGTAATGTTAGCTGTGATGCTAGCGGAGCCGTGCGAGTGGTAATACGAGAGAAAGAAGCCGCGAATGAAGGAAGGAGTAATTCCCAAGAAAAACAGCAGGGGGTCCATCGTCTGGCGGTGGTTTGGCTTCAAGTGGGAATATGTCGAACAGACAACCGTAATTTGTCAAGCATGCGGCAAAAGCGTTGCTATAAAAGTAGCATTACTGCTAATATGTAGCATCATTTGAAAAGTCACCCACTAGAGAATGAAGAGTGCTTTAAACTCCGCATGTCAACATCTCCTTTCGGGGCCACGCCAACAAAATGCTGAGGCAACCGTTGCGGGTGTGAATGAAGGTGATTTAATCTGGTTGTGATCTTCAAGTCTCATTGGAACGGTCCGCAGGTGAGTATGAAGCGACTGGGCTGAGAAGTCCGAGTCCATGGTTCTTTCTCTGAAAACGGTGGAGTGCCATCTCCGGGTTAGGAGGGGATCTTGCCCCAAGCGGAAGAGTTCAAGTACCTCGAGAGTCTAGTTCAAGGATGAGGGAAGAGTGGATTGTGAGATCGAAAGGCGGGTCGGTGCGGCGTCTGCAGTGCTGTGGACCCTGTATAGATCTGTCGTGGTGAAGAAGGAGCTAAGTCGAAAGCCAAAGCTCTCAATTTACCAATAAATCTACGGTCCTATCCTCACCTATGGTCATGAGCTTTGGGTCGTGACCGAAAGGACAAAATCACGGATACAAGCGGCCGAAATGAGTTTCCTCTGTCGGAGATAGGGTGAGAAGCTCTGTCACACGGGAGGAGCTCAGAGTAAAGCCACTGCTCCTGCATCCAAATCAGGAGGATCCAAATGAGGTGGTTACGGCATCTAGTCAGGATGCCCCCCAAGTTGTTTATGGCATGTCTGACCAGTAGGAGGCCACGGGGAAGACCCAGGACACATTAGGAGGACTAAGTCTCCCAGGTGGCCTGGGAGCGCCTCTGGATATCCCGGAAGGAGCTGGACGAAGTGGCAAGGGAGAGGGCTTCTCTGCCCCCGAGACCTGAACTTGCATAAGCGGAAGGAAGGAAGGAGGCCAAACAAGGCTCCATTATTGATATACAGTACAGGCCAAAAGTTTGGACACACCTTCTCCTCATTCAATGCGTTTTCTTTATTTTCATGACTATTTACATTGTAGGTTGTCACTGAAGGCATCAAAACTATAAATGAACACGTGGAGTTATGTACTTAAGAAGAAAAGGTGAAATAACCGAACACATGTTTTACATTCCAGTTTCTTCAAAATCAATCAATCAATCAATCAATGTTTACTTATATAGCCCTAAATCACTAGTGTCTCAAAGGGCTGCACAAACCACTACGACATCCTCGGTAGGCCCACATAAGGGCAAGGAAAACTCACACCCAGTGGGACATCGGTGACAATGATGACCATGAGAACCTTGGAGAGGAGGAAAGCAATGGATGTCGAGCGGGTCGAACATGATACTGTGAAAGTTCAATCCCTAATGGATCCAACACAGTCGCAAGAGTCCAGTCCAAAGCGGATCCAACACAGCAGCGAGAGTCCCGTTCACTGCGGAGCCAGCAGGAAAACATCCCAAGCGGAGGCGGATCAGCAGCGCAGAGATGTCCCCAGCCGATACACAGGCGAGCAGTACATGGCCACCGGATCGGACTGGACCCCCTCCACAAGGGAGAGTGGGACATAGGAGAAAAAGAAAAGAAACGGCAGATAAACTGGTCTAAAAAGGGAGTCTATTTAAAGGCTAGAGTATACAAATGAGTTTTAAGGTGAGACTTAAATGCTTCTACTGAGGTGGCATCTCAAACTTTTACCGGGAGGGCATTCCAGAGTACTGGAGCCCGAAATGAAAACGCTCTATAGCCCACATACTTTTTTTGGGCTTTGGGAATCACTAATAAGCCGGAGTCCTTTGAACGTAGATTTCTTGCCGGGACATACGGTACAATACAATCGGCAAGATAGGATGGAGCTAGACCGTGTAGTATTTTATACGTAAGTAGTAAAACCTTAAAGTCACATCTTAAGTGCACAGGAAGCCAGTGCAGGTGAGCCAGTACAGGCGTAATGTGATCAAACTTTCTTGTTCTTGTCAAAAGTCTAGCAGCCGCATTTTGTACCAACTGTAATCTTTTAATGCTAGACATGGGGAGACCCGAAAATAATACGTTACAGTAATCGAGACGAGACGTAACAAACGCATGGATAATGATCTCAGCGTCTTTAGTGGACAGAATGGAGCGAATTTTTGCGATATTACGGAGATGAAAGAAGGCCGTTTTAGTAACGCTTTTAATGTGTGACTCAAAGGAGAGAGTTGGGTCAAAGATAACACCCAGATTCTTTACCGTGTCGCCTTGTATTCTTGTTTGGTTGTCAAATGTTAGAGTTGTATCATTAAATAGAGGTCGGTGTCTAGCATTTCCGTTTTTTTGGCGTTGAGTTGCAAAAAGTTAGCGGACATCCATTGTTTAATTTCATTAAGACACGCCTCCAGCTGACTACAATCCGGCGTGTTGGTCAGCTTTAGGGGCATGTAGAGTTGGGTGTCATCAGCATAACAGTGAAAGCTAATACCGTATTTGCGTATGATGTCACCTAGCGGCAGCATGTAGATGCTGAAGAGTCCAGGGCCAAGGACCGAACCCTGGGGAACTCCACACATTACCTTAACGTAGTCCGAGGTCACATTGTCACATTGCAAATAGCCACTATTTGCACTAATTGCTGCTTTTCACCCTATTGGCATTCTCTCGATGTGAAAAACATTTCAGGTGACTACTTCTTGAAGCTCCCCGGGAGAATGCCAAGAGTGTGCAAAAAAGTAATTATGAGCAAAAGTTGGCTATTTTGAAGAAACTAGAATATATAATATGTTTTCGGTTATTTCACTTTTTTTTTGTATGGTACATAACTCCACATGTGTTCATTCATAGTGTTTATGCCTTCAGTGACAATCTACAATGTAAATAGTCATGAAAATAAAGAAAACGCACTGAATGAGAAGCTGTGTCCAAACTTTTGTCTGGACAATTTTCATCCAACTTCATCTCAATTTACAATTACAAGAATTTGAGTCCCAAGCCGGGGCAGCACTGTGGGGCAGGGGTTAGTGCGTCTGCCTCACAATACAAAGGTCCTGGGTTTGATCCTGCGCTCGGGATCTTTCTGTGTGGGGTTTGCATCTTCTCCCTGTGACTGCGTGGGTTCCCTTCGGGTACTCCGGCTTCCTCCCACCTACAAAAAACATGCACCTGGGGATAGGTTGACTGGCAACACTAAATTAATGTAAATGTGAGTGTGAATGTTGTCTGTCTATCTGTTTTGGCCCTGCGATGAGTTGGCGACTTGTCCAGGGTGTACTCCGCCTTCCGCCCGAATGCAGCTGAGGAAGGCTCCAGCACACCCCGCCACCTTGTAAGGGATAAGCGGTAGGAAATGGATGGATGGGATGGAGTCCCAAGTCTGCACTACCCCAAAAATGGCCAGAAACAGAGCCTCCCTATTTGCGGATAATGTGCTTTGCGTAGGGCCCCACGATTAGTCAGAGTGCCGTTTTGCATGAATAAGTGCATGTAAAATTTTAATTAATAAATGACCAGATGCTTAATGGGAAATTTTACCACGGATGTATTCATAGCCTGTTTCTCTCCTATCATTGAAAAGAATGGAGTCATTGTCCCCTGTGGTGATCAGTGTTAGTGCTGGGCTGGTAAACAGACATAGTAGAATTGAAACCTGGCTGAAGATGTGCCAAGAACACTTGCAACTTTCCATCCATCCATCTTCTTCCGCTCATCCGAGGTCGGGTCGCTGGGGCAACAGCCTAAGCAGGGAAACCCAGACTTCCCTCTCCCCAGCCACTTCGTCTAGCTCTTCCCGGGGGATCCCGAGGCGTTCCCAGGCCAGCCGGGAGACATAGTCTTCCCAACGTGTCCTGGGTCTTCCCCGTGGCCTCCTACCGGTTGGACGTGCCCTAAACACCTCCCTAGGGAGGCGTTCGGGTGGCATCCTGACCAGATGCCCGAACCACCTCATCTGGCTCCTCTCGATGTGAAGGAGCAGCGGCTTTACTTTGAGTTCCTCCCGGATGGCAGAGCTTCTCACCCTATCTCTAAGAGAGAGCCCCGCCACACGGCGGAGGAAACTCATTTCGACCGCTTGTACCCGTGATCTTATCCTTTCGGTCATGACCCAAAGCTCATGACCATAGGTGAGGATGGGAACGTAGATCGACCGGTAAATTGAGAGCTTTGCCTTCCGGCTCAGCTCCTTCTTCACCACAACGGATCTGTACAACGTCCGCATTACTGAAGACGCCGCACCGATCCGCCTGTCGATCTCACGATCCACTCTTCCCCCACTCGTGAACAAGACTCCTAGGTACTTGAACTCCTCCACATGGGGCATGGTCTCCTCCCCAACCCGGAGATGGCATTCCACCCTTTTCCGGGCGAGAACCATGGACTCGGACTTGGAGGTGCTGATTCTCATTCCGGTCGCTTCACACTCGGTTGCGAACCGATCCAGTGAGAGCTGAAGATCCCGGTCAGATGAAGCCATCAGGACCACATCATCTGCAAAAAGCAGAGACCTAATCCTGCGGACACCAAACCGGAGCCCCTCAACGCCTTGACTGCGCTTAGAAATTCTGTCCATAAAAGTTATGAACAGAATTGGTGACAAAGGACAGCCTTGGCGGAGTCCAACCCTCACTGGAAATGTGTTCGACTTACTGCCGGCAATGCGGACCAAGCTCTGGCACTGATCGTACACCGCCACAATAAGACAGTCCGATACCCCATACTCTCTGAGCACTCCCCACAGGACTTCCCAAGGGACACGGTCGAATGCCTTCTCCAAGTCCACGAAGCACATGTAGACTGGTTGGGCAAACTCCCATGCACCCTCAAGAACCCTGCGGAGAGTATAGAGCGTCGTAGCCTCCTCTCCAGTACACCTGAATAAACCTTACCGGGAAGGCTGAGGAGTGTGATCCCACGATAGTTGGAACACACCCTCCGGTCCCCCTTCTTAAAGAGAGGAACCACCACCCCGGTCTGCCAATCCAGAGGTACCGCCCCCGATGTCCACGCGATGCTGCAGAGTCTTGCAACTTTTACATTTGTTATTTTGCAAACAAAATCCTGGTTCTGGCTAAAAATGGTTAATTTTATATGCTGTACAAAGACATATTTATCTGGTTTGCTACTGTACAAAAGGCATATAGTAATAAACATGCATATTATTGTCAGTGACATGCACTCCCTCAAAATATAAATATGCTATTTCAAAGTGGGAAAAATACAAGTGAGGCAGTGTGGAGGTTCCTCCTTTAGTGACGGTTACGACATGTGACACCCACTGTGGACACCCACCCAAAGAGCAACAGCTGTGTCAAACCAGCGTGGACTAACTGGGACAAAACAAGAAGTCAGAGATTGATTTCAAAATCATAGCAAAAGTAACTTCAATATCAATATTGGAGCTTGACTGATTAAAAAGTCAAATTTCATCTAAAAGTAGGCATAATAAATATTTCAAAATGTAGGTATTTTGCCATACCCAAAACAAGCTATCATACAACAATTGACAGCCAATTTCCATGTAGACGTTATCAACTAGTTTGACCCTGAGACTCACTGCACAATATCACATGGTCATTAAGTCACAGATTACTTTTAGTGAAGTCAAAACATAAGTCAATATTGTGAAATATCATGGTGTGTAAAATAGTGACGGGAAACTGGATTTATTTACTGACTCAAGTTTTTGAGCTATTCATTTGAAGGAACTGGGTTTCTATTCGGGGTCCAGTTCTCAGGCATGCCCTACCAGTAATAGTTGGAGATGCCTTTTTGATTGATTGATTGTAACTTTTATTAGTACATTGCACAGTACAGTACATATTCCGTACAATTGACCACTAAATGGTAACACCCCAATAAGTTTTTCAACTTGTTTAAGTCGGGGTCCACGTTAATCAAGTCATGGCCTCCTCGGTAGAACTCCCACCTTCAAATTCATCTATATAATCTAGCTTTTGAATAGACTCTGTTTTAAACCAGTTAACCTGACTCTTCTCCCTTTTTCCTGCATGGAGAGATTACAATATTTCCATGGATTATCCTGGAGCGGTACTTGTCTGGAGGACGCGCTAGCTGTTCTAAGTCACCACGGAAGAAAACCCCCTGTGACCCTCTGCAGCCCTCAATGGACTGGACTCTCATATTATCACAAACAGGACTCTCATATTATCACAAATATTGCAAAAACTGTCCCCACTTGGCACCCAACTACGGCCCCTTCCTAAGGTTTCTGCTTGTTTCCCCATGTTGGGTTTTTGGAGTTTTTCCTTGCCAAGATGTGGGTTGAGATCAGAGTGACTAAGGTGATTAAGGGCTATATGAACAAACTTTGATTGATTGATTAAGTAATTTTGCATTATTATGTTGTAACTCCTCAGCCTTTCCGGTAAGGTTTATTCAGATGTACTGGAGAGGAGGTTACGCCGGATAGTCGAACCTCGGATTCAGGAGGAACAGTGTGGTTCTCGTCCTGGTCGTGGAACTGTGGACCAGCCCTATACTCTCGGCAGAGTGACTAAGGTGATTAAGGGCTATAGGAACAAACCTTGATTGATTGATTAAGTAATTTTGCACTATTATGTTGTAACTCCTCAGCCTTCCCGGTAAGGTTTATTCAGATGTACTGGAGAGGATGTCACGCCGGATAGTCGAACCTCGGATTCAGGAGGAACAGTGTGGTTTTCGTCCTGGTGGTGGAACTGTGGACCAGCCCTATACTCTCGGCAGACTGACTAAGGTGATTAAGGGCTATAGGAACAAACCTTGATTGATTGATTAAGTAATTTTGCACTATTATGTTGTAACTCCTCAGCCTTCCCGGTAAGGTTTATCCAGATGTACTGGAGAGGAGGTCACGCCGGATAGTCGAACCTCGGTTTCAGGAGGAACAGTGTGGTTTTCGTCCTGGTCGTGGAACTGTGGACCAGCTCTGTACTCTCGGCAGGATTCTTGAGGGTGCATGGGAGTTTTCCCAATCAGTCTAAATGTGCAATCAGTCTAAATGAGGGCTTTGTGGACTTGGAGAAGGCATTCGACCGTGTCCCTCGGGAAGTCCTGTGGGGAGTGCTCAGAGAGTATGGGGTACCGGACTGTCTTATTGTGGCAGTCCGCTCCCTGTATGACCAGTGCCAGAGCTTGGTCCGCATTGCCGGCAGTAAGTCGAACACATTTCCAGAGGGGGTTGGACTCCGCCAAGGCTGTCCTTTGTCATCGATTCTGTTCATAACTTTTATGGACAGAATTTCTAGGCGCAGTCAAGGCGTTGAGGGGTTCCGGTTTGGCGACCGCAGGATTAGTTTTCTGCTTTTTGCAGATGATGTGGTCCTGATGGCTTCATCTGGCCGGGATCTTCAGCTCTCACTGGATCGGTTCGCAGCCGAGTGTGAAGCGACCGGAATGAGAATCAGCACCTCCAAGTCCTAATTCATGGTTCTCGCCCGGAAAAGGGTGGAGTGCCTTCTCCGGGTTGGGGAGGAGACCCTGCCCCAAGTGGAGGAGTTCAAGTACCTAGGAGTCTTGTTCACGAGTGGGGGAAGAGTGTATTGTGAGATCGACAGGCGGATCGGTGCGGCGTCTTCAGTAATGCGGACGTTGTATCGATCCGTTGTGGTGAAGAAGGAGCTGAGCCGGAAGGCAAAGCTCTCAATTTACCGGTCGATCTACGTTCCCATCCTCACCTATGGTCATGAGCTTTGGGTCATGACCGAAAGGACAAGATCACGGGTACAAGCGGCCGAAATGAGTTCACCCCGCCGGGTGGCGGGGCTCTCCCTTAGAGATAGGGTGAGAAGCTCTGCCATCCGGGAGGAACTCAAAGTAAAGACGCTGCTCCTCCACATCGAGAGGAGCCAAATGAGGTGGCTCAGGCATCTGGTCAAGATGCCACCCGAACACCTCCCCAGGGAGGTGTTTAGGGCACGCTCAACCGGTATGAGGCCACGGGGAAGACCCAGGACACGTTGGGAAGACTATGTCTCCCGGCTGGCCCGGGAACGTCTCGGGATCCCCCGGGAAGAGCTAGACGAAGTGGCTGGGGAGAGGGAAGTCTGGGGTTCCCTGCTTAGGCTGCTGCCCCCGCGACCCGACCTCGGAAAAGCGGAAGATGGATGGATGGATGGATGTTGTAACGTCGTATTTTTATTTTTTATCATATCGTATATTTATTGTTTGCTATTTTTCTTGTTCCCTCTCTTTCTTTTCTTTTTCTTTGAATTTGTAATTTTACTGCCTTTTTTTTTTTACATCATGGCCAGCAGACTACAGATGAAAACTAGCCTTATGGATCATTCTGGCTTTTTTTAACCATGTGTTTTATGAAATTGCATTGTGTCCTTTGAAATAAACTAATTTTAATAATTAGTTACCTAGAAAAATAATCACAAAACATGCATCGAATTCAGGTTTGATTAAAAAAGTTTACTCATCGTTTCAAATTAAAAAAAAGTGTGTGAAATTTTTTTCAAATGAGGGCTGAGAACTCAAAATAAAATTGGGCTTGGGACGACTATTTATTTATGAGTAAATAGGGGGGGAGAACAAGTAAATAGGAGGAAAAAGGTTTTTATTTTTATTTTATTTTTTTTATCCCTTTAATACCTCGCACATATCTAATTTAAAACTCTATACTCTAGAAAGAGGTTCCACAGCCTCCGTACCAGAACCTACAGGTTCTGTAACAGCTTCTTCCCTCAGGCCATAAGACTCTTGAACGCATCATAATAATCCCCTTAATTTTCCTCCAAAACAGATTAATTTGCTGTAAAATAAAGACAATATAACAGGAGAGTTCATTGAGAGTAGTGATTTAGTCAATTTAATCATAGTACTCGGTAAAAGGTTTATTTTGAAGGGGGTTAGTGCATGTGCCTTACAATACGAAGGTCCTAAGTAGTCCTGAGTTCAATCCCGGGCTCGGGATCTTTCTGTGTGGAGTTTGCATGTTCTCCCCGTGACTGTATGGGTTCCCTCCGGGTACTCCGGCTTCCTTACACCTCCAAAAACATGCACCTGGGGATAGGTTGATTGGCAACACTAAATTGGCCCTAGTGTGTGAATGTGAGTGTGAATGTTGTCTGTCTATCTGTGTTGGCCCTGCGATGAGGTGGCGACTTGTCCAGGGTGTACACCGCCTTCCGCCTGAATGCATCTGAGATAGGCTCCAGCATACCCCGCGACCCCGAAAGGGACAAGCGGTAGAAAATGGATTGATGGATAGTTGTATTGATGCCAAAAAAACATAAAAATAGATGGGAAATCCTCAAATGCTTATTTTGAAAATGTCATTTTGTTTATAGATTATATGCAATTTTTTGTTGTGTTCCCTAATTTCATTGACAACCTGGTCTGGTGAAGATAATGTCCTTTATTTAAATCAATAAATCAATAATAAACATTTTCTTGAACAAAAAAACAGATTAAAATAAAATAAAAACGGTTACATAGAAACTGGAAAATAATGAAAATGTGTAAAATTAACTGTTAAAGGTTAGTACTATTAGAGCAGTGGTTTTCAACCTTTTTTCAGTGATGTACCCCCTGTGAACATTTTTTTAATTCAAGTACCCCCTATATCTTTGAGAAAAAAAAAAGATAAAGAAGTAAAATACAGCACTATATGTCATCAGTTTTTGATTTATTAAACTGTATAACAGTGCAAAATATTGCTCATTTGTAGTGGTCTTTCTTGAACTATTTGGAAAAAAATATATAAAAATAACTAAAAACCTGTTGAAAAATAAACAAGTGATTCAATTATAAATAAAGATTTGTACACATAGAAGTAATCATCAACTTAAAGTGCCCTCTTTGGGGATTGTAATAGAGATCCATCTGGATTCATCAACTTCATTCTAAACATTTCTTCACAAGAAAAGAAATCTTTAACATCAATATTTATGGAACATGCCCACAAAAAAATCTAGCTGTCAACAATGAATCCTGCATTGTTGTATTTTTTTTTCGCAGTTTATGAACTTACATTAATGTTTTGTTGAGGTATTATTCAATAAAATTACGCCTTGCCTCGATTACTGTACCGTATTATTTTCGGGTCTAGCCATGTCTAGTACTAAAATATTACAGTTGGTACAAAATGCGGCTGCTAGACTTTTGACAAGAACAAGAAAGTTTGATCACATTACGCCTGTACTGGCTCACCTGCACTGGCTTCCTGTGCACTTAAGATGTGACTTTAAGGTTTTACTACTTACGTATAAAATACTACACGGTCTACCTCCATCCTATCTTGCCGATTGTATTGTACCATATGTCCCGGCAAGAGATCTGCGTTCAAAGGACTCCGGCTTATTAGTGATTCCCAAAGCCCAAAAACAGTCTGCGGGCTATAAAACGTTTTCCGTTCAGGCTCCAGTACTCTGGAATGCCCTCCCGGTAACAGTTCGAGATGCTACCTCAGTAGAAGCATTTAAGTCTCACCTTAAAACTCATGTGTATACTCTAGCCTTTAAATAGACCCCCTTTTTAGACCAGTTGATCTGCCGTTTCTTCCTCCGTCCCATTCTCCCTTGTGGAGGGGGTCCGGTCCGGTGGCCATGGATGAAGTACTGGCTGTCCAGAGTTGGGACCCAGGATAGACCGCTCGTCCAGAGTCGGGACCCAGGATGGACCGCTCACCTGTGTATCGGCTGAAGACATCTCTGCGCTGCTGGTCCGCCTCAGCTTGGGATCAATCAATGTTTACTTATATAGCCCTAAATAATTAGTGTCTCAAAGGGCTGCACAAACCACTACGACATCCTCGGTAGGCCCACATAAGGGCAAGGAAAAACTCACACCCAGTGGGACGTCGGTGACAATGATGACTATGAGAACCTTGGAGAGGAGGAAAGCAATGGATGTCGAGCGGGTCTAACATGATTTCCTATTGGTTTCCCATTGGCTCCACTGTGGACGGGACTCTCGCTATTGTGTTGGATCCACTTTGGACTGGACTCTTGCGGTTATGTTGGATCCACTATGGATTGAACTTTCACAGTATCATGTTAGACCCGCTCGAAATTCATTGCCTTCGGTCACATAGGGGGATTGGGGGGGGGTTGCCCACATATGCGGCCCTCTCCAAGGTTTCTCAAAGTCATCATTGTCAGTCACCGACGTCCCACTGGGTGTGAGTTTTCCTTGCCCTTATGTGGGCTCTACCGAGGATGTCGTTGGGGTTTGTGTTGTGGCTTGTTCAGCCCTTTGAGACACTAGTGATTTAGGGCTATATAAATAATCTTCGATTGATTGATTGAATAAATATATTTATAAAGGATTTTTAAATTTTTGCTATTTTTAGAATATTTATTAAAAAATCTCATGTACCCCTTGGAATACCTTCAAGTAACCCCAGGGGTCCGCGTACCCCCATATGAGAACCGCTAACTGTAAGTGTATCTTGTGTTTTATGTTGATTTTTTAAAACAAATGAAAAAATTAAATAAAAAAAGACAATAAAACATACACCCTTCAACGTGGATGCATATGCAAAAGTGCAATATATTTTAATCTATTTATTTATATCTGCACCTTTTTATCATGCACTACGAAATTGTGTTCATATCTGTACTGTAAAGTGGAAAAATTAATGACAATAACAGGAAGTCTAAGTCTAAAAGTACCTTCAAAAATACAAATATCAAACCGATTTTAACGTTTTGGACTGAAAAGCTTTTAGCCGGAAGTGGTGTGACGGGTTAAGCACATCGAGCTTGACAGGCGGGGTCTGACCATCCAGCACCGCCACAACAGCCGGGGGAGGATTTCCGAACCCGTCGTAGCGAAGATGGTGGCAAACCCAGGCGTGTGGATGTTCCGTTCGCCCGGATAACAGTGCGGTGCCGCCGCCGTAAGACCTCCCCGGAGAGGACGGAGCTGGGAAAGCCAGCCTTCGCGAGATAAAAGGCGGACGGAAGAGGAGACACGCGCATGCCAGAAGACACTATAAAACCTCCCCGAACCGGACCGCTGATAAGAAGTCTTGCTTTTGGATCTTTTTAACCAAGGATATACGCGTTTCTCTCTCTCTTTTTAATATTGTCTTCGCCCAGGAAGGGAAAGCAAAGGGAGGAAGCAAAGCTCCAAATAACCACACTGGGTCTCCAAGCGCAGGAAATACGGCCTGGGGAAAAAAAAAAAAAAAAAAAAAGTTTGGGAGCTTTTTTTTTTTTTTTTTTCCCCCAAACAAAATGGGTGCTACGTTTGACGTTGTGCACGACTAGAATGTAAAGTAGTTCATTTTTTCCCCTCCCACCCCACTTCCACGCGTTGCTGGAATGCGAGCGCCTTATAGCGTATTAAGTGTTGTCATGTTAAATGCGGCGTTGTGCAAATACTTTTAATCATCACTATTTATAGCGCAGCCTCCACCCGGGCTCTGCCTCCTATCTCGCATGTTTTGCTAACTGCGCGCAACAAGTTGCAGACACTCCCCAGCCCAGGCAAAGCGACGCTAATTTGATATTTTTTTATTTTTTTTTGTTGAAGCTTCTCTTTTTTTATTTTCCGATTACGCTCTCGGAATAGCACGCACCCCTCCCCGGTCCTCTTTGGACTGCGGAGGTGGGGAGGGGGGGGATTCAACGCCAGAGATCCGGAGAGGGACTTCAGGAAAGGACGGGGCTGGATCCGTGGGAATAGGCCTGTACGGGCTGGATTCAGGTCTTGGACTACTAGACCCTGGAAGATTTGTAGGCTGAAGGAGAAGAAGGCACAGACATCCAAGTTGCATGAGAAGGAATGCACAAAGTGACCCATCCACATGAATATTTTAGTAGGTTGGATTTATAATTGTTGATAGAGCTGCCACAATGTTGGTGTTTTCAAAAGTGCCATTTGTTTAAGTTTTGCGCAGCAACTGTTGACAGCCCACACATCTGGATGTGCTCACGCAATGCAGCCTTGGACCTGACCGCTGCTTGACACGTAATGGACGACCGTACAAATCTCTGGGTTTTCTTTGGCTGCCTGGTGTTGTGACGTCCGCGACAGGCCGTTTCCAGTTGTGTGACGTCTGGGGCGAGGAACCTGGCGTCACCAGCAAGTCACTTCCCAGAAGGATGTTTGATGCAGGCAGAGCAGTGACATTAGTCTTGCTGGTGAGAAACTCGGGTTTGAATCCAGATGCTTTTTTTTGCAGAGTGATGCATGTAATGTGAGTGGTGACGCAAATCCAGAGTCTCATCATGAGCAGCTCACTAAACTGGAACGGTGTGTCTGGTGTGCGTGAGTGTTCCAGCTACCTCGTGCGTAACAAAGACGTCTGCGTCTCGGGCGCCGTACTATCAGTGTGATTGTTCCAGAAAACGCTCGGTTCCCATCCATCCACCGCGGTGGTGCCACATGTGAACACGCGGCGCCCACGCACCACGTCTAATTGCCCGAGCGCCATCAGAAGCTATTAATATTTAACTTCGCTCCCACACCCCTCCTCTGCGGCGTCAATATGGCCACGCTGCAAGATCACCGGCAGCTTCTCATGCACGGCACAGAGGTGAGCTGCAATTCCAGCGGGGACGATGCTGTGACTGTGCAGATTGCCAACAGCATGCGGCATGAGCCGGCCAGGGCCGCCGCCGGCGTCGGGGGAGGGACTAAAGGCTGCGAGGATGGGAGTAAAGTGAACCTTAACCTCCACAAATACAGTATTTCCTCCAGCTGCAGCTCTGCGGACTCCAGACTTGGTATGACCTCCACAACAAGGGTCCACAGGAAGGCGCCACCACTTTTTGAGCGCTCCGCTGCACAGTGCTGGGACCCCAAGTTTGACTCCCCCATCCTGGAGGAGGCGTGCCAGGAGAGGTGCTTTCCTCAGACTCAGCGGCGCTTTCGATATGTCCTGTTCTACCTGGCGGTGGCAGCTGTGCTTTGGGCAGTGTACTTTGGTGTCAATAGTGACCGCTGCCAACCAATGATTTTCTTAGCCCCCACTGCCTTCTTTTTGGTCCTTTTAGCACTCCTCTTCTTGTTCACCTTAACCCGCTACTACTCACAGCTGTACAACCAAACCTCCTTGTTCCTGATCGCGGTCACCTTCGCCATCACGTTGGCCCCCCAAATACAGACTGCAGGCTTCACTGAGTTGGAGTGGGCTCACCTTGTAAATGCATCCTACCCCTTTTCAGACGCACCCCCATCGCCTTGCATCTCCCCAGTGGCAACTTTTTCTCTCTGCATTGAGGTCCTTTTATTGTTATACAGTGTCCTCCATGTGCGTCTGTATGCCTCAGTGATGCTGGGCTTTTTATACTCTATATTATTTGAGGCATTAGGGTGGCTACCGTTGCTTCACAGAAGCCATGATTCGACTGAATGGGGGACAGATTTGGGGAGCTCCAGCTGGGAAAGGGACACCCTCCACTGGCTCGGTCCAGCCAAAGCGCTGCTCCACTTGTGTGCCCACGTCATCGGCATCCACTTGTTCATCATGTCAGAGGTGCGTTCCCGCAGCACTTTCCTCAAAGTGGGGCAGGCCATCATGCATGGCAAGGACTTGGAGGTAGAGAAGGCCCTGAAAGAGCGTATGATCCACTCGGTCATGCCTCGACGTGTTGCAGACGAGCTAATGAAGCAGGGTGACGACGAGGGCGTAGGGAGTGAGAACTGTAGCAAGCGATATTCTTCTGGTGCATGTTCTGCCTCAGCTGTCTCTGTGGGCGGTGGAGGAGGTGTTTGTGGATCTTCGCCATCCCAAAGTGCCACCAGTCCCAAGAACCACCCTTACAACAACCACAAACGCAAGAAGACCTCCATCCCGCGGGGCCAGATAATATTTCGGCCTTTCAACATGAAACGTATGGAACCTGTTAGCATCCTCTTTGCGGACATTGTGGGCTTCACCAAAATGTCAGCCAATAAGTCAGCACCAGCCTTGGTCGGTCTTCTAAATGATCTCTTTGGACGCTTTGACCGTCTCTGTGAACTGACCTGTTGTGAGAAGATCAGCACACTGGGTGATTGTTATTACTGTGTAGCAGGCTGCCCCGAGCCCAGACCGGACCATGCCTACTGCTGCGTGGAAATGGGTCTAGGCATGATTCAGGCCATCGAACAGTTCTGCCAGGAGACATGTGAGACCGTCAGCATGCGCGTTGGTGTCCACACTGGCACCGTGCTGTGCGGTATTCTAGGAATGAAGCGCTTCAAGTTTGACGTTTGGTCAAATGATGTCAATCTGGCCAACTTGATGGAGCAGCTAGGGGTGGCGGGCAAGGTCCACCTGTCGGAAGCCACCGCTCAATTCCTGGATGACCGTTACCAGCGGGAGGATGGACGAGTGCTGCAGAGAGCCGGCGAAAGTGTGGTGGAGAAGCTGAAGGGTGAGTAAATGTTTACTTCCTACTTACTTAGGGTGAGACTTTCAAAGGATGAAGGTTTAAAGTCTAATTGTCTGAACATGTAAACTGTCAACACTAGAGTTGGGTCACGGCCTGCCATCAAACCCTAAAATATGTTATGTAACTCGCTTTTCTTGTTTGAAACAATCCATGTTGGAGATCATGGTGATGAGATCAAGAGATTGGAGCACCAGAGACAGGGAACATTTGGCTTCATATTGATTGTTGGAATATTTTTTGTATGAAAAGGGCAGTATTGGATTTAAATGTCAAAATAATTTTACATTCAAAATATAATCTCTCAATGAAATTAAGTATAAATATCGATAGTAACAATACCTAGTATCAGTTTTTGTCATTACTACAGTGGTTACATTGATATTTGTTGTTGTTTACAAACTCAGGAAATAAGTCCCTGGACACAGGAAGACTTTTAAGGGCAAACCAAATGACTTTAGTCAGAGACAATAGTAGGAAATCATTTCAATATTGTTACACTGCCTTCCTGTGGTTTTGTCTAATTTATCCATCCATCCATTTTCTACCGCTTATTCCCTTTTGGGGTCGCGGGGGGCGCTGGCGCCTATCTCAGCTCCAATCGGGCGGAAGGCGGGGTACACCCTGGACAAGTCGCCACCTCATCGCAGGGCCAACACAGAAAGCCAGACAACATTCACACTTACATTCACACACTAGGGCCAATTTAGTGTTGCCAATCAACCTATCCCCAGGTGCACGTCTTTGGAAGTGGGAGGAAGCCGGAGTACCCGGAGGAAACCCACGCATTCACAGGGAGAACATGCAAACTCCACACAGAAAGATCCCGAGCCTGGATTTGAACCCAGGACTGCAGGAACTTCGTATTGTGAGGCAGACGCACTAACCCCTCTGCCACCGTGAAGCCCTTGTCTAATATATTTGTGTTTAAAGATGTAATAATTTAAGGATCTTGAACATTTAGAACATGTAATAACACCCAAAACTAATGGAAAGTATTGAAGCAACAGAAAAAGTGTTAAGTATATTTTAACATAAGTGTAATAAAAACCATGTTTCAGCAAGATGTAACCAGATATTACCAAATAGTAGTTTTGACCAAAAAATCCACACTTCAAATTAAGAGCTTTTTTAACCCATTTTGAAATTATTCTGTTATCATTTACATAACAAATAATATATTGTAATATATATATCGATATGACAGGAGGCTGCAATATATGTATGGCAATTTAAGATTTGCGATTTTAAGCCATATCGCCCATCCCTACTTGTATTACACAGACTACAGAGGGGTTATATGATATATATATGAATATTTTGTGTATATATAGGTCGCTTCTGTTGTGCAAAGTGTAAAGCTGATTAGTGAAGTTGTACAAAACAAACAAAAATAAACTTTGCCTTAAATGGGACCTATTATGCAAAACCAACTTTTCTGACCTATGGGTATCTGTTTTGTGTATTTGGGATCTGCATAAGTCCCGAAGAATTTAAATCAAACCAGGGCGACATGGTGGAGATACTTGTAAAACAATGTTGCCGTCCTTAATACGTCCTCTAAATGAGCCCAATTTGGGATGTTTTTCATCTTAGTCATGTCAGCTGAAATCTCTGTATATGGAAAAGTTTTACCCAACGATTGTTGCACGAGTCCGCCATTGTAGTCTCACACTGTTGTCAATAAGTCTCTTCTATTTCCCTCTCCTCTTTTTGTGGGGCAGGCGCTGGTTCGTACATGCATATTGATAGGTAGGTAGATAGATAAATAGTACTTTATTTAATTCAACTAAAATTCCAGCAGCACTGTACAGAATTGAGATAAAATTTAAAAAGTACTTTGAAAGTAATAGAGGTCTAAATAGAAACAGAATAGAAAATATAACAATAGGAATACAAAAAAAGTAACAATAAGAATAAAAATATAACAGCAAAAATTAGAATATAATGTGAAAAACTAGGCAGTAGTGACCATGTTATGAATTTTTTTTTTAAGAAAAACAGTAATACTGTCGATTATATGATAGATGTGATGTGTATATTGCACCTTAAACATTTATTGCACTGTTATTGCTGTTTAATGCACATGCATCCTCCATTGTTGCCATTTCTAAAAAAATTTAGCGTATTAGTTCTAACTTATATCTTTCAGTAGATTCCATATGAAAGCGCTAAAACTACAAATTGGCTGATGAGAAGACGTAGTCAAAGTGGAGGCACGTTAATAAGACCGCCCACTTAGCGGCGCATCCTGAAGATGGTTAAAATTGACTTGAAAAAGGTGTGGCAAAATTATTCTCTGCATTTGACCCATCACCCTTGATCACCCCCTGGGAGGTGAGGGGAGCAGTGAGCAGCAGTGGTGGCTGCCGCCGGGAATCATTTTTGGTGATTTAACCCCCCAATTCCAACCCTTGATGCTGAGTGCCAAGCAGGGAGGTAATGGGTCCCGTTTTTATAGTCTTTGGTATGACTCGGCCAGGGTTTGAACTCACGACCTACCAATCTAAGGCCGGACACTCTAACCACTAGGCCACTGATTGTGTGACAATCATTGGTACTTTAACTTTAATTTAACTTTCAATAAGACCGCCCACATGGCAGCGCATCCTGAAGATTGGGTAAAATTGCCTTGAAAATGGTTTGTAAATCCTCATCTATGCAAAATGTTGTCCAAAGAACCACCATTATGTATGTTTTAAATGTAGAAACAATATTATAATATGACTTTTCATATTATGATAGTTTTAAGCCTCTCAAAACGTTCTGGCTGGTAATTGGGGTTTGACTACAGTTGCTAGTTTCATTGGAACATGTATGGAAATTTTAAAAACATGGGATTACACAGCATTTATAGTTTTATATTTTTCCAATGATCAGTGGATGTTAATGATCATCTGCAACCAATACAGCTTTAAATATGCCCGATTATAGCACAACTGCGGCTTCACGGTGGCAGAGGGGTTAGTGCGTCTGCCTCACAATACGAAGGTCCTGCAGTCCTGGGTTCAAATCCAGGCTCGGGATCTTTCTGTGTGGAGTTTGCATGTTCTCCCCGTGAATGCGTGGGTTCCCTCCGGGTACTCCGGCTTCCTCCCACTTCCAAAGACATGCACCTGGGGATAGGTTGATTGGCAACACTAAAATTGGCCCTAGTGTGTGAATGTGAGTGTGAATGTTGTCTGTCTATCTGTGTTGGCCCTGCGATGAGGTGGCGACTTGTCCAGGGTGTACCCCGCCTTCCGCCCGATTGTAGCTGAGATAGGCGCCAGCGCCCCCCGCGACCCCAAACGGGAATAAGCGGCAGAAAATGGATGGATGGATGGATGGATAGCACAACTGCTAGTTTCCATCTGTGATTGACACAAAAGGACAAATAAACAGAACTGGGACAGGCTGAAAGTGGTCACAGACTTAATTTTGGCTTCATTCACCATATTGAGAAATGTTTTGAAGGTTGCATATGTTTCGGAGTCTCTTATTGTAAAAATGGTAGGTTGTTGTAACATTTAGATACTTTCACTGACAGCACTGTTTGTCCAGATCTAGTACACATGACAGTTCTCTGCTGAGAGCCTCAAAGTTGGCAATATTATTGCTCCATGTCACTGTTGCTCAGTTTGAATAGAATGCTATCGAAGGAGCTCGCTGCAACTGGGTTCATTGGTCTTTCTAGTCTGTTTCTGTTTGATCTGAGGACCCTTATGTCAGAGTTTATTCACATTTGCCTCTAAAGTGGGAAATCACTCTTTTCCCAGACTGACCAAAAACAACAGACAGACTGATGCTGACATATTATGTTTGTTTAGAAGAAGACATGGTGAATGGCATCCAAGTTCCTTTTGAGACAGAGGGAAACTGTTTGTTGCAGAATGAATAAGACACGCTTTATTCCTAAATAGACTGTTTCATTCAGGAGATATCACAATCATACTGGCAAATATACTCATATACTCTTACTGGCAAATACATTTTGCATTTTTTTGCTTGCTTGTGTATACAGGTGTGTACCCGCATGCGTCTTTCTTTTGTGTCTGTTCGCCCACGCAGGCCAACAGTATTCTTCTGTAGAGCATGTTGCAGTGGGAAGTCCATGCCCTCCGGCTGGTTAGTCTGTGCTAAATCAAATGTGTCACCTAAATATGCAGTAGCAAATAGATAGTCTCAACTGTAACAAGGCCAGTCCCATTGGACTTTGCTTTTTTCACTATCTTTATCAGACTTAATCATTTGTTTTCCGAGGACGAAACAACATGTTTAATGGTAAACAATAATATGCCTTCCAAATATTTAGTTTTAGGTGCTCGGGTAAATGTGCATCTATGTAACGTAGGAATATTCTAATACAAAACACCACATACGTTGTTATAGTTTAACATATACTTTTAAGGGATTTCCATGCATTTTTTTCCCCAGGACTTCATCGTAAAGTGTGGTGGTAACCATTCAGTTGGACTAGCACGGTTGTAAATACTGTAAAGCATATCACACTCAAAGAATTTCATTAAGCCGCTTCAGGTTTCATAATCTTGGCAGTAAGCACTGTGGTTCACTCCTAAATATAATGGAGCCATTGTTCATATTATTACTAGCAAAAAAACATTTTTTATTTATACAGACAGGAAGCCACTTATTGATTAAATCACAAATGATTTTATTGTTTTAATTAATTCCAAAGAAGTGCTAATATTGTAGATTTGGTTAATTTAAAAGGAATATTACATATTACACATAAATATGTAGCAAATGGCTAATTTCCTTCTACAGTCCATTGGCAAGTTGATGTTAAAAATCAGGACAATCACATTCAAAACATAGTACACAGATGAACAATATTTAAAAAAATTGTATTCCAAGGTTTAAGTGCCAAGGGTGCTGTTGTAAACCACTCACTAACACAATTTTCCTTTGTACATTAAACAAATACATAAAACAATTGATAAAATACACATTTTATAATATATAATTTCAATTTAATACCAGTAGCATATTAACTATGATTTCAGTTTGGACTCCCAAGCAGCCATTATTTCAAAGCCTCAGTAAATTAATCATTTGTTACTAAGTTCCTTGTGTCTACAGGTATTGTGTTCCATGTTTGACACGCATCATAGGAAAATAAATGTTGCCCAACACACTTTTTCTAAACGGCACCAAACATTATCCTCTGGAGGCGGCCCTAGTTGTCATGTCAGCATTTCTCTTTACAAAGTTTCGAATCACTTAATCAGAAAAAAGCCAGAACTTTTTGCCCGGTGGGTGCGTTGACCTGTGTATGGCGTCCAACATATTTTTATAAATGCACACATGTTAAAAGTGCACATACACATTGAGGTTGTAAAGTGTTTTATCTGATTACTGGTGCACTTGAACAAACTAATCGATACTACTTCAGACTACTTAATTTCTAAAATAATTGGTAACAGCAGCCCTAAAACTAAAACTATTAAGGGGAAAAGATGTTTAGGGTTTACATTAGGGCTGCAACAATTTATTTATATTTAAACTTTTATTTACCCAGCAAAGTCCATCCATCCATCCATTTCTACCGCTTATTCCCTTTTAGGGTTGCGGGGGTCGCGGGGGTGCCTATCTCAGCAACAATCGGGCGAAAGGCGTTGTACACCCTGGACAAGTCGCCACCTCATCGCAGGGCCAAAACAGATAGACAAACAACATTCACACTCACACACTAGGGCCAATTTAGTGTTGCCAATTAACGTATCCCCAGGTGCATGTCTTTGGAGGTGGGAGGAAGTCGGAGTACCCGCAGGGAACCCACGCAAACTCCACACAGAAAGATCCCGAGCCCGGGATTGAACCCAGGACTACAAAGAACCTTCGTATTGTGCGGCAGATGTAATAACCCCTCTTACACCGTGCTGCCCTATTATTATAATTTTTATAATAATAATAATAATAATGATAATAAAATCAATTGATCTTGTTATAAAAGAAAAGCTCTGTTTTATATTCTGTTGCTTCGTTTAATGGTTTTATAAGTGTATCTAATAAAAAGTGATGAAATAAGGACCGCATCGAGTATTCGCAACTTTAAAATACGCGGACATAGTTTGCAATAGAACACATTATGCTTGCAAACGAGAGCGGTGGTGTGTGTGTGCTGTGTGTGATCCGTGGGGTGGCGATCAAGAATAATTCTTGAATAGTTTTTTTCAATGCACACATGTAAACTGAATTTCAATGTCGATGATGTGCAGGGAAAAAAGAATGAAGGTTATGGTATTTCAATTAGTTTCCCTAAAAAATGCATTGAGGCTAGCAAGTGTGTTGTATCCGATTAATTGAACAAACTAATCAATACACTACTTGATTACTATGGTAATCGATAGCTGCAGCGCTAAAACAGAACTGATTGAGGAAAAATAAACAAACCATTTTAGGATTAACAGAAGATATTGTTTTTTTGAGGCAAATGCATAGGAAATGACAATTTCTATGAGTATTTTTAATACTTTTTTATTTTGATCTCTGAAGTATTCTTTTATGAAAAACCAAGTAAGAGGTTTACTACATATAGCGGTAGCTTCTATCTAACATATTTTATTGACCGTCTTCCTTATTTCAGCTAAGAAAGAAACACAGCCGCATACTTTCATGGCCTGTCTATCTTTATTTGACTTCTTTCAATACTAAAGCTCCCACCCTTCGCGCAGGGCTTGTTTGGTCTCCCCCGCAGTTGCATAATATACTTTCTTAATGTATCCGCTCCTCACATTTAACAAGATGCTTGTCGTTCCTACTACTCAGGAATGTGTTGAGTCAAACGTGTGAGTGTATGAGTGTGTGTTCAGTGCTGATAAGCGTGCCCAACCCTGTCCCGGCCTGATTACTGATGGTGTTGTGCACACGCGCAGAAGTATACACGCCATTCTAATCAGTACATCAGCTTTTACTGCATTGTGAGTGTGTCTATATTTAGCAAATCTGGAATATTATTTTATGTATGGCTATCCGGTAGTGTTAACGTGATTTTCATCTCAGGGAATTCAATCGATTGCAACTGGACCGTCGTTTTCTCGTTTGCATCATAGCAGTAGTTTTTCTCACTACGATAGGACGAAACCATCCTTGCCCAGGCACACCCTCCTTTAGGGTTTTGGCACCAGCTGCTAGACTAGATCAGACCAATCTATATCTATGAGCATTAATTGATTAAGCCTCCTGAGGTATTGGCACCAGCCACTAGACTAGATCTGACCGATCTAAGTCTATGAGCATGAACTGATGAAACCTACTCGGATGAGAGGCGAAACCTCTTCTAAGAAAAAACAAAACAGTCCAGTTGTGATCGATTGAATGCCCGAGATTACAATGACCTGGGTGAATGATAACATTTATAGATTTGATTATTCATAGATAAACGCTAATAAATAGGCAGCTTAGGTTAAAGTTATGTATTCCATACAGCAGGGCTATTCAACTACTGTACGTAATGAAGATGGCCGCAGTTTCAATAGCCCAAGGGCTTCGGTGTCGGACATAAAAATTTGGATGCTTTATCAGTAAGTGCCTCTGCAGGTTATAGTTCTTTGAGACAGCGTTTATTTAATCGCAAAGTTAACACAACAGTTTTCACAAAGCAGTGTCAAAAAATAATTTTCTGCCCTCGCTACTTGATTCCAGCTGCAATTGAGCTTCTGTCTCGATTGCAGCTAGACAGACGATTTGTTGACGATTGATGTGCCTTCTTTGAGACACTTGTGATTTAGGGCTAAATAAGTATACTTTGATTGATTGATTTAGTCTTCTGAATACTTTTACTTTCTCAGTTTTCTTTCTTTGCCCTTCTTTTATTTAGGTTTGTAAGACTGAATATTACAGAAGTATAACGTCCATTGTGTATTTTACATAATGCCTATTGTGCGTTTTATATAAATACAATAGGAGGTTTAGTGTTAATACATTTACACAATAAATTACAGATGTTTACACATACAGCAATTAAAAAACATTCACATCAATCATGAATGTGGCTTACACAATAAACCCTAAGGTTAAGTATTTTGCACTTTTTCAGTGCTTACTTTTAAATGGGCAAAGGTTTAATTGTTATTTACATTTTGGTAACAGCATAGTTACAGTATAGATACATATTTATGAACAAATTTGTAATCTTTTTTTGTCTATTTCAGCTGTGCCGTTATTTTATTCAAGGGTATACAACACACCTGACAGGTGTTTGGGGCATGGCTTCTACAGGAGTGGTGCCCACTGTTTGAGAAAGTACTAATTCACGGTACCTCTACATTTGGCAAGATACCTGTGGCAACGGCGGTGGGGGTGTGGTCAGAGGCGTGTTCATCCTGATGTCATCGTATAATTTGCATAATTTGCTTTGATGATATGATTTTCTTTAAAAAAGGCTAAAAAATATATAAACACGTTTAAAAACAAATTTGTGTTAGTATTTAGTCTTGTCCAGGGTGTACGCCACCTTCTGCCCGATTATTGCTGAGATAGGCTAGAGCCCCCCACAACCCCAAAGGGAATAAGCGATAGGAAATGGATGGATGGAATTAAAATTAAAATTAACATATATTTTTATGTTATATCAATTTGCTCTATTTTCAATTGTTGCTGCTTATTGTACAATTTACTTTCTTGACATTTTTTCATGTGTCTGCAGACTTTTATAACCTTTTTCTTAAATTAAAAGTACTTGTAACAAATCTAGCATCTTTTTCTGGTGTTATTATCGACCGTATTTGTGTTTAGAGACTACTTCTGGGCATTAATTTCCCCAACGAAAAGCCAGCTGCAGCGAGCATGAAGTCACACTTGCTTTGCGTTGCTGATCCGGTTGGACTATCTCTCCGTAAAAGCCTGTAAATATTAATATTTGCAAATTTTGTAGATCGCTGTCTGTGAATATTTTGATAGTACTTTATTGATTCCTTCAGGAGAGTTGCCTCAGGAAAATTAAAATGTCTACATAGCAGACATGCTGCCTCCGCCGTAGAAAATCCCATGCATATTGCTGTTCCGGTGGTTAAAATATTTTTTCGTCGGCTGAGTTTTTGGTGCCTCATTACTAGTCGATAGTGCACACATTATAGGCTATATACTGTATGTCCATTCATACTGTACGATCTGTAGGTGGTAATGTTTTATGTTCATGTCATTTTGATTTTAATGTTCATATGTTCACATGATAGCAAACATACTGTCTGTGCCTGAAAAGGGATTGGTGAAGAATGAGGAAGTGTTGTTGTGTGTCCGGAGAAGAATGGAGACAAAAGTGTGTGTACAGGAGGGAATGTGTTGGAATTGGACCAGTTGTTAGCATAAGATCGGCAATAAAAGTTAAAAATAGCATAAGACTTTTGACTTTTTGTGGAGGCTACAATATATAATATTACTTTAATTTGTTTTCAGAAAACAAAATATTTTCAAGGTGTGGCTGCTTTACATTGGTGTGGCAGTGAGCTTCAATCAGTTACATTAAGGGTAACCCCTGCTAATGAATACAAATTGAGTGTTCTCTGTTATTTGCCTTAAGTGTTGCTAACCACTAAACATGATGCGATGCAGTTCAGCACTAATGCGACTTTGTGTATAGACTAAAAGCACATTATACTTGAGTGGTGGCTTTTGTTAAAGTCATTTAAATAATGAATACTGAGTGCAACCACAATTGTGTTAAAAAAATTATGAGCTTATTTTAAAGCAGGGGTAGGGAACCTATGGCTCTACAGCCAGATGTGGCTCTTTTGATGACTGCACCTGGCTCTAAGATAAATCTTAGCTGACATTGCTTAACACGATAAGTAATGAATAATTCCAAAATATCGTTCAAAATACAAAACATTCTCATGCATTTTCATCCATCCATCCGGTTCCTACCGCACCTGTTCAAGAAGTCGGATTAATGGTAAGAAGTATTTTATTTATTTTTGGTTAGCCTCAGAATAACAATGTTACTAAAAAGAATAAGAGACTTATTATACTCTAAAAATGTTGGTCTTTCTTAAAAATGCACGCATATAGTTGTATTCACTGTTAAAAAAAATAAATATATGGCTCTCACGGAAATACTTTTAAAAATATTTGGCTTGTATGGCTCTCTCAGCCAAAAAGGTTCCCGACCCCAGTTTTAAAGAAGTGAATAATATTATTTATGGCAATTTTTCTCTGGAGACTCAAAGTGCTTTACATTGGGAAACCCTTTATGTATTTTTTAGAAACATTTACACCAGTGTGGGTTGCACTGAGAGTAAGGTGGTTAAAGTGTCTTGCCCGAGGGCACTAAGCCAGTAATTAGATGGCAAAAGCTGGGTTCGAACCAGGAATCCTCAAGTTTCAGGTCAGCCGCGCTATCGTCTGAGCCACGCAGCTTTATTCCGTTTTTATGGGTTGCTACAGCAGTGGCCATTGTATGAGCGATAAATACAAAGTGGTGTTGTTACTTGTGTTAGGAAAAAGTCAGATTGTGGCTGGGCACAGGAACAACAGATAGTCTTGTGCGTGGAGTGGCAGTAGCGCCAGCGTCATGTTGACTATGTTAACGTTAGCTGCCAACAAGAAGCCATCCAGGGCCAAACAAAAGAAAGTGAGGGACTTACCAACATGATATTATCACTCATATATCTGCTGACTGTGAAGATATAAACAGTAAGGAGAAGTCATGGCAACTTTTGTTCGCAGAGATTTGCGGCTGGATTTGGTTCATGCTTAACTACACACAAAACTGACTGAAACTGTAATTATTATTATTGATTATAATTTGTAACTGAGAGTCTTGTACGATCACTTCTGAAGAAAGGACAGCACCCGTACAGAAGAAAAAACTAATGCACGCTTTCGGTCTTCACAATAAAAATGAATGTGTGTTACATCGTGTCTGGCTGTGCAAACAAAATAAAACTCCCAGAAAAATTGCTTACAAATGTACTTTTATTTTTTTTTGTGCAATTTGGAGTGATAGAATGTTGCGATACGGTTGCTTTCATTTGCAATTTCATATTTCAAAATTGCACTTTTGAAAAGGTGGAAGAAGTTGAAGCTGTCCAAAAATTTTTATGATGAAGACAAAAAAAGCAAAGTACATTTGTATTCTGTAAAACATTTGAGACATTTTTAGTATTTACATGTAGAGTGAATCGAATTGAACATTGTGAATTGAAATCGAATGGACTCGGAAAATTTGCCATGATACCCCAACCTAATCATGACAATATGGAAAAGGTGCCTATGGTGTGTTTTACAGGGAATCACATCGCAGGAGATACTGTCAAAATATTTCTTGGGTAAATACTGTATATTATTATTATTTAATAATACTACTGTATTTTTTGTACTACATTTCATTGTATTGTTTTGATACAATATTCAGGGTTTCCTACAGATTGCCTATGTACTTGTGGCGGTGGGGGTGTGGCCACGGGCAAATCAAATAATTTGCATAATCAGAGATTATGCATATACTTCAAGTTAAAAAAAAACGTCATACATACATTTTAGAACAAATCTGTGTTTTGTAACTAGTATCAACATATATTTGTCCTTATTTTGTTTTGCTCAATTTTTCTATTGAGAAATTTTCAAGTTTCTAAAATCATCTTCAGTTCTATAACGGCTTGATCTTCATTTAAAACGACAGCATCTTTTTCTGGTGTTATTGGAGACTTTACCCGTGTTTTGAGACTTTTTCCTTCTGTCGCTCAATATCGGCAACAAACAGCGAGAGATCCAGTGAACCTTACGTCACACTTGGTTTGCGCTGCTGCTGCAGCTGTACTTTCTCTCTTTGCCACTGTCCTGTTAATATTTCCACATTGCACATTTTGTAGATTGCTGTTTGCAAATGTATCTCAGATATGTTAAAGTGTGTCTACATTGCAGACATTGTTTTTTTTTTTCGGTGGCCAAATTTTCTGTGCGTCGCTATTCAATTGTGCGCAAACAATATATATATATATATATACATATATGGGATGAATGGGATGAATGGATATATATACATATATATATATCCATTCATACATTGTTACTTACATTTGTTTTCACGTTAAAAAAACACATTTTTAAAGTGTGGCGGCTTTTTTATTTCGATGTGGCATTGCGCCACTACCATTTACCTTGATATTAATGATCTCAAAGTCAGTTTTCTATTTAAAAAACATGTTGAAAGTGTGGTGTTTTTGGGGGCCCTACAACAGAAATAAATAATTTAAATTCATTTAAATGGGGATCATTGATTTGGGATACAAGTTTTATGGGTTCCCAGCTCTTTCTAGGCCACCTACTCAGAGGCCTAGTGGTTAGTGTCCGCCTTGAGGGTTGTGAGTAGGTTGTGAGTTCAAACCCCGGCCGAGTCATACCAAAGACTATATAAAAACGGGACCCATTACGTCTCTGCTTGGCACTCAGCATCAAGGGTTGGAATTGGGGGTTAAATCACCAAAAGAAAAATCAATATAAAGACTTGTAAGTAGTCAAAACCCTCGACTTGGCCCATGCATTTAAGTGTTGCCTTTTAATTAACGCAATTTCTCTGCAGTGTGCAATACAGACAATAATGGATAATTGGATAATTTAATAGCTGTAAATGTGTGTGACAGAAATAACATTTGTTCATGTACAAAAGCGTACTGAAATAAGCTTGTTTAGTTTAATTCAAATAAACTGTATTGACCTGTTCAATGGGAAGAGTTTCTTTCAATTACTTCAGTTTCTGTATCAATTACTTCTTCGACACTTGTTTTTGGTCCATTTAGTTTGTCAGAAATACACATCCATCCAGCCATTTTCTACCGCTTGTCCCTTTCGAGATTGCCAGGGCGTTGGAGCCTATCTCAGCTGCAATCGGGCGAGAGCAGGGTACACGCTGGACAAGTCTCAGGGCCAACAGAGAGAGAAAGAAACCATTCACACTAACATTCACACACTAGGGCCAATTTTAGTGTTGCCAGTCAACCTATCCCCAGGTGCATGTCTTTGGAGGTGGGAGGAAGTCTGAGTACCCCGAAGAAAAACCATGCAGTAACGGGGATAACATGCAAACTCCATACAGAATGACCTGGAGCCCGGGAATCAAACCCAGAACCTTCTTATTGTGAGGCATGGGCGCTAACCAAATTAACCCAAGAAGAGACGCTGGCTTTCAGGAATCTAAAAAAGTAATAACTAAAATGTACTTACATATACCAAACATTGGTACTTAGCCTTAAATATTGTTATTGGAAAATGGAGTCTACATGATCTGCAGGTTTTTATAGTTCACATTTGTTTCTGACTCAGGTGAATTTTATTGGTTGTCATGTGCCAACCATATCGTGGAATACACTGTTTGAGATAATAAAGATGAACAAAAGTCCATCCCTTGAGTGCTGGTGGTAGTGTACTCAACCCTTAAAGACCGCTCCTTTAAAAGCTGTTGGTGATTTTATGAGGTGTCACAATCTGTGGGGTCTGTTCGAATGAAGCTCAAGCTCTCGTGCAATGACTCAAGAGGAGTCCTGTCATTGATTTGGATTTATTTTCTAGCTTATGTTTTCAAAATCAAATCACTGGGTGGAATAATGATTTACCTTTTGATGTAATAGCTACAAATATAATTGGGTGGTTCACAGTCGTCTGCTACGGGGAATACATTACTTCCCGCAGAACTGCAGTCTCATTGTCGCCCTTGGGGGGCTAGAAAACATTGTCTAATTTGCATAATTGGCCATGGGTGCAAAGTAACAAAACACCAAAATAAGGACTTATCAACTTTAATTATGGTCTTTTGAAGTGTACACATGCTGCATTACTTAAGTTTACTACCTGCATTACACAAGGTCTTATATGTCTGTCATCCCATGGAATAAATGTAATGTCAGCATATGCCTACAAATGAAATAAGAATACAAACATTGGCAACATATATACTTCTAGTATGGTGTCAATTAAGGTTAGCCATAATTCTTTTAGCAGTAAAATGCTATTCATTAAATAAACCCAGCTGTCATTCCAGCTATAATAATGGTGTGGTTATTTGATATATTTCTTGAAAGTGTAAACCAGAAGGTTTCATTTCAAAGTAAAATGTTTAAAACAAGAGTCTCCAAGTAAATGTGCATAAGCATTGCGGTAGCGGTATAGCTCGGTTGGCAGAGCGGCCGTGCCACCAACTTCAGGGTTCCAGGTTCGATCCCCGCTTCTGCCTTCCTAGTCGCTGCCGTTGTGTCCTTGGGCAAGACACTTTACCCACCTGCTCCCAGTGTCACACACACTGGTTTAAAAAAATGCAACTTAGATATTGGGTTTCACTATGTAAAGCGCTTTGAGTCACTAGAGAAAAGCGCTATATAAATATTATTCACTTCACTTCATTAAATGTTAAAAGTTAAAGTACCACTGATAGTCTCACACACACACTAGGTGTGGTGAAATTAGTCTCTGCATTTGACCCATCCTCTTGTTCCACCCACTGGTAGGTGAGGGGAGCAGAGAGCAGCGGTGGCCGCGCTTGGGAATAATGTTGAAGATTTAACCCCCAATTCCAACCCTTGATGCTGAGTGCAAAGCAGGGAGGTAATGGGTCCCATTTTTATAGTCTTTAGCAGGAGTGCCCATTACGTCGATCGCGAGCTACCAGTCGACCGCGGGGGGGGTGTCAGTCGATCTCCAGCCAGGCTTTTAAAAAAAATAGACCTAAAAATTAGTGATCATCAATCTTCACCAAAACGTCACTTAAATGACATTCACGGTACCGGAGGGTCTTGTGAGATGACGCTGGCTGCTGCAAGATCATTATTATTAAAAATGACCGAGAGGAAGGCGAGAAACACTTTTTATTTCAACAGACTCTCGCGCCGTACCTTCCGTCAAAACTCTAAAGGCCGACTGCACATTTTCTATCTTCACAATAAAAGCCCTGCTTCATGCTGCCTGCGCTAACTAAATACAGAGTCTCGGAAAACTGGCGTGCACAAGCGATCCCTCAGAAAGCTGGCGTGCACATCCCTTGTGCACGCCAGCTTTCCGAGAATCTTATTTTGTTAGCGCAGGCAGCATGAAGCAGGGCTTTTATTGTGAAGATAGGAAATGTGCAGTCGGCCTTTAGAGTTTTGATGGAAGGGACGGCGCGAAAGTCTGTTGAAATAAAAAGTGTTTCTCGCCTTCCTCTCTGTCATTTTTTCATAATAATGAACTGGCAGCAGCCAGCGTCATCTCACAAGACCCTCGGGTGCGATGAATGTCAATCAAGCAAGCTACGGAATTATCCGCCAATGTTTTTCTTGTAAAGTGTATGGAAGCTGGATGAATTAGATGCCAAAAACCAACCACTTTCATGTGGTATTGTACAGAAAGGACAACTTTTTTTCTCCTCCGTTTGAAAATGTGGGCATTATCATCATTACTGTCTAATTCCAATCAATGCAAGTCATCAGAATCAGGTAATACACCAACCTATATTCTTGTCTTCGTGAAAGAAAGACATCTATATGTGTTACACATGCTTGTATTATCATTAAACACATTTAACTTGTTTACAAAAATGTCTGTTTCATAAATAAATAAATATAAATGATATATATAAATGAGGTAGATCCCCTCGAGTTGGTCAATTGAAAAGTAGCTCGCCTGCAGAAAAAGTGTGGGCACCCCTGGTCTTTAGTATGACTCGGCCGGTGTTTGAACTCACGATCTACCGATCTCAGAGCGGACATTCTAACCACAAGGCCACTGAGCAAGGTATCAATAATTCTTAAAAGGGCTCGTTGTTTAAAGGTCCATTTTTCAAATCATGAAATATAGGACCACCATGTTATCATTAGTGGTTTAACAGAACATATAGAATTGAGTTTTATTGTCATTATTGCAGTGAAAGGGGTTCAAAGAACAACGAAATTGATGACGAATGTCTTTGTCACAAATAACAAATACAATTTCTAAAACATCCGCTCAGACCAAATTCAGACTGCAGATAACAAATCTAATCTAATCCATTAGTTTGCTCTATAATTGAATAATCGCAAAACAAAAAAAACCCACTTCATAGCCTTGGTGCGTATTTTTGGGAAAATATTTGAAATAAACAATTGTAAATAAATTAATGTCAATATTTGATTTATTTTATATTATTTATTTTGAAAAAATGCACATCAACATTATATTTACACTTAACATGTGTGCATTATTGTAAAAAATCTCTGTTCACTGCCACACAGATCGAAGCAACCACACACCACCGCTCTCAAGTGCACTCTATTGCAGTGGCCATGCAGAAACTACAAACCCCGTTTCCATATGAGTTGGGAAATTGTGTTAGATGTAAATATAAATGGAATACAATGATTTGCAAATCCTTTTCAAACCCATATTCAATTGAATGCACTACAAACACAAGATATTTGATGTTCAAACTCATAAACTTAATTTTTTTTTTTTTGCAAATAATAATTAACTTACAATTTAATGGCTGCAACACGTGCCAAAGTAGTTGGGAAAGGGCATGTTCACCACTGTGTTACATCACCTTTTCTTTTAACAACACTCAATAAACGTTCGGGAACTGAGGAAACTAATTGTTGAAGCTTTGAAAGTGGAATTCTTTCCCATTCTTGTTTTATGTGGAGCTTCAGTCGTTCAACAGTCCGGGGTCTCCGCTGTCGTATTTTACGCTTCATAATGCGCCACACATTGTCCATGGGAGACAGGTGTGGACTGCAGGCGGGCCAGGAAAGTACCCGCACTCTTTTTTTTATGAAGCCACGCTGTTGTAACACGTGCAGAATGTGGCTTGGCATTGTCTTGCTGAAATAAGCAGGGGCGTCCATGAAAAAGACGACGCTTAGATGGCAGCATATGTTGTTCCAAAACCTGTATGTACCTTTCAGCATTAATGGTGCCTTCACAGAAGTGTAAGTTACCCATGCCGTGGGCACTAATACACCCCCATACCATCACAGATGCTGGCTTTTGAACTTTGTATCGATAAAAGTCCGGATGGTTCGCTTCCCCTTTGGTCCGGATGACACAATGTTGAATATTTCCAAAAACAATTCGAAATGTGGACTCGTCAGACCACATAACACTTTTCCACTTTGCATCAGTCCATCTTAGATGATCTCGGGCCCAGATAAGCCGGCGGCGTTTCTGGATGTTGTTGATAAATGGCTTTCGCTTTGCATAGTAGAGTTTTAACTTGCACTTACAAATGTAGCGACGAACTGTATTTAGTGACAGTGGTTTTCTGAAGTGTTCCTGAGCCCATGTGGTGATATCCTTTAGAGATTGGTGTCGGTTTTTGATACAGTGCCGTCTGAGGGATCAAAGGTCATGGTCATTCAATGTTGGTTTCCGGCCATGCCGCTTACGTGGAATGATTTCTCCAGATTTTCTGAACCTTTTGATGATATGGACCGTAGATGTTGAAATCCCTAAACTTCTTGCAATTGCACTTTGAGAAACATTGTTAAACTGTTTGACTATTTGCTCAAGCAGTTGTGGACCAAGGGGTGTACCTCGCCCCAACCTTTTTGGTGAAAGACTGAGCATTTTTTTGAAAACTGTTTTTATACCCAATCATGGCAACCACCTGTTCCCAGTTAGCCTACACATCTGTGGGAGGTTCCAAAAAAAGTGTTTGATGAGCATTCCTCAACTTTATCAGTATTTATTGCCACCTTTCCCAACTTCTTTGTCACGTGTTGCTGGCATCAAATTCTAAAGTTAATGATTATTTGCAAAAAAAAAATGTTTATCAGTTTGAACATCAAATATATTGTCTTTGTAGTTCATTCAATTGAATATGGGTTGAAAATGATTTGCAAATCATTGTATTCCGTTTATATTTACATCTAACACAATTTCCCAACTCATATGGAAACAGGGTTTATATGTAATTTTAAAGTTCCGGACACCCTATGCAGTCTGGAATTGATACATTTTTATTAGTTACACTTATTAAACGAGTAATCCAAGCAAAGAAAAAAATAATATTAGCTTTGAAAGTGAAAGTGATAACCATAGACTGAATGAAATGTTGGCTTTGATTGGTCTAGATATTTCGTGTCTCTACGTTCCTGCATGCCCTCCCACAGGAGCGGACTTTGCGTACGAAAGGATTAAGAAGTGACGAAAGAGCCGCCATGCAGAGTTTAAACAGGGGGGAGAGACCGTAAATCGCTCTAAACACTTGTACCGTGGTGGTGTTCTTTGTGTGAAGTTGCTATGGTATGCGTCAGCGCGTGTGCGCATCCTGAATGTTGGATCTAGGAAGAGGGCGGGGTCACAATAATCCAACATTTACGTAACCGTGGCCTAGAGCAGCCAAATCTATTCATAGCAGTCAAAATTCATCTATGGCGTAGGAATAAATGTATGGGAAACACTAAAATAGATCACCATCTTAAGTGGTCTATAAAATTGTCACACCGGCCAAGACACCTCTCTTCCAGAGAATGTCAGGGAAGATTCAGCTCGTAAAGTGCTGTGTTCGGTGGAAAGGCAGGCTAGTGAGTCATGAAAAGGAAAACGAAGGAGGAACAAGCCGCATATTTTCTGGTCATGACCTTTTCCCATGGAGTTCCCACAGTCTATCTTAGGGCAGCAGGGGAGTTTTTTATCGTTATATGTGCCTTAAGAGGATGCTTAATGTCCCAGCCGAGACAGTGTAATAAATGTTCACAAGCAGTTTTATTTCAGAGATTTATCATCAGTTTGAAGAGCACCAGATATAACCAGTTAGGTGTAAAGTTAGCAAAGAATGTATACTGTGTGGCTGGGCGATATGGACGAAAAAGTATATCTAGATATATTTTTACTTTAACTCGATTTTCGATATATATATTAATTTTTTAATCAAGTTTTCGATTAAGTGAAATTGAAGTGAATTGTACTGTAAACAGTCAGTGGCACTTTTATTAACCCAGTTAGTTAAAGGCCTACTGAAACCCATTACTACCGACCACGCAGTCTGATAGTTTTTATATCAATGATGAAATATTAACATTGCAACACATGCCAATAGGGCCTTTTTAGTTTACTAAATTGCAATTTTAAAATTTGCGCGGAAGTATCATGCTAAAACGTCGCGTTATGATGATGCGTGCACGTGACGTCACGCATTGCAGAGGACATTTTGTTCCAGCACCGTTCCCAGCTATAAGTCGTCTGTTTTCATCGCATAATTCCACAGTATTTTGGACATCTGTGTTGCTGAATCTTTTGCAATTTGTTCAATGAATAATGGAGACGTCAAAGAAGAAAGCTGTAGGTGGGAAGCGGTGTATTGCGGCCGCCTTTAGCAACACAGACACAGCCGGTGTTTCATTGTTTACATTCCCGAAATATGACAGTCAAGCTTTACTATGGAACAGAGATGTCAAGCGCACACGGTTGGATTGGACCACACACACAAAGTACAGTGTATTATGCAGCGATCATTTCGAAAGATTGTGTTTCGAAGAGGGTCCCTTGCGAAGGGCAGAGATGGGCATCGCCACCAGCCGTCGACTGGTGCTGAAGAAAGGTGCGGGTCCGACCTTCAGGTTGTACAGTTACGACCATATAATCTCACTAAAACACAGTAACACAATAAGCAGATAAGGGATTTTCCAGAATTATCCTAATAATTGTGTCTAATAACATCTGAATCGCTCCCACTGCCCTCGTCTTTTTTTTTTCTAGTCTTTCACTCTCACTTTCCT
The DNA here is from genome assembly GCF_033978795.1 of Nerophis ophidion. Taxonomy (NCBI): domain Eukaryota; kingdom Metazoa; phylum Chordata; class Actinopteri; order Syngnathiformes; family Syngnathidae; genus Nerophis; species Nerophis ophidion. The sequence continues at coordinate 14,076,258 of NC_084630.1, read as the reverse complement.
CTTTCACAAATGTTTCATCCTCGTTCAAATTAATGGGAAAATCGTCGCTTTCTCAATCCGAATCGCTCTCGCTGCTGGTGGCCATGATTGTAAACAATGTTCAAATGTGAGAGCTCCACAACCCGTGACATCACGCGCACATCGTCTGCTACTTCCGGTACAGGAAGGCTTTTTTATTAGCGACCAAAAGTTGCGAACTTTATCGTCGATGTTCTCTACTAAATCCTTTAAGCAAAAACATGGCAATATCGCGAAATAATCAAGTATGACACATAGAATGGACCTGCTATCCCCGTTTAAATAAAAACATCTCATTTCAGTAGGCCTTTAAGATGGGTATTAACTGCACAGAAAATAAACTGTTTAAGTAGCACAGAATTACATAACATAAATAAAATTGAAAAATATTCTTTCTCCGTAAAATAAATAACATAGCTGTGCAAATAATACAATATGTATCAAACTCAGGCACTTTTTAATTCCCAGTGGACGATGTAAGGGACTGTCACACATGTACGGTTCTGGTCAGCGCCAGGTAAGTGACTTTACTTAATTGTGCGGCTATGAACTTCCTCACTTCGGCATACATTTTTGGCAGCATTTCTCATGCGAAATATGGCAACTCGTGAACAGTTTTGATTTGGGCTTACATGGTAAAAAACTCAATTGAATGTTTTATCCAGAGGCATACATTTGTCCAAATGTGGCCAAGTAGACGCATTGTGGGTTCCCTGGATATCATCTACATTGCTAAAAGAAAAATTTAAAGAAGAGAATCCCTCTGCCATTTTCCACTATTTTTTTAAATATGTAAATCGCCCACTTGAATATTCCCTCCTCTCTTCTACGACTCTCTGGTCGTCATTTGGGATGTCTGTTGTGATTTCTCTTCCTGGTTGGATGACCCGCCCTATCTTGCCTCTGACTGCCTGTCCTTTATGTTCTGCCCTAATCTCAACCAATCTACAGCAGCAACAGAGATGCAGTCTATAGGTCACTAAGATATATATATATATATATATATATATATATATATATATATATATATATATATATATATATATATATATATATATATATATATATATATATATATATATATATATATATATATATATATAATATAATGTATTCATGCATTGTTTATGTAGGATATACGCAAGTATATAGATAGATAGATAGATAGTACTTTATTGTTCCTTCAGGAAAATTAAAAGGTTCCTTCAGGAAAATTAAAAGATATAACCTAATCATACTGTTTCTTGAACTTAAAAATAGCTAACCGTTTTTCCCCCCCTTCTCTGGGATTATATTCCCAGTTTTGATCTTGGACGTCTGGTCACTTACAGAATATAAGAATATTCTATTACTGTTAAGCAGGTGGCGACTTGTCCAGGGTGTACCCCGCCTTCCGCCCGTTTGTAGCTGAGATAGGCACCAGCGCCCCCCGCGACCCCGAAAGGGAATAAGCGGTAGAAAATGGATGGATGGATGGATGTTAAGCAGACTCTGAATAATAAAACATGCCAAAACATGTGTCCTTTATCATAGCTACACGTATGACAAAAAAAAACGCCTGAAAATCAGTTGTATTCAGTGAGGTAAAATGAATCAAGTGCGCTGACAGTTCATTGCCAAATGAATTGCACTGAGTGGAGCGGATCACCACTCCAAGATGGCGGCACCGCGTCTCGTTAGCGCAGCGCCAGTAGGCAGTATCGGTCGATGCTGCATCTACTTATAAGATATCTATGCGTGCAAGCACGTCTTGGAAGGAGGAGGGGGTTGGGTTTAGTAGCCCATGGAGTGGGAAGCGGGGAGAATCAAGAAACACAACAAATAAGCGGTGTTTGGTCGTTTTAACGTGAAATAAATTATATCGATATTACGATATTTATTCATATATTGTTTAAAATAGCTCACAAACTTGATATATCGCCCAGCCCTGCTGTGTATATAGATGGACAAACAAATACAATATTGTGGGTGTGATCAGGGTTCCTTTGCAGCATCACCAAGGTTGGTCATTTCTCATTCAAGGACTGTGCTCTACCACAGAACGTGAGAGACTCTGGGTGCTGTCTGTGAAGTGCAACACGAACATGCATTCAACAGCTGTGTGTATGTGTGTGACGCAATTGTAGTGTGTCACCGCATTTCTCAAGCCACAGCAGTGTACAGCCAACTGAAGGGCGGTGTGATATGGGGAACATATATAATCATTCGGAATCGATATCTATCATGACAGAAATTAAATCACAATTTTTGTCATACTTAAAGGGGAACATTATCACAATTTCAGAAGAGTTAAAACCAATAGAAATCAGTTCCTAGTGGCTTATTTTATTTTTCGAAGTTTTTTTCAAAATTTTACCCATCACGCAATATCCCGAAAAACTGCTATAAAGTGCCTGATTTTAACCAAAGTTATATACACCCGTCCATTTTCCTGTGACGTCACAGCGTGACACCACCACAGCATAGTCGCTCGGATTCAGACTCGGATTTCAACGGGGCAAGCGATTCAACAGCTTATTCATGTATTGAAACAGATGGTTGGAGTGTGGAGGCAGATAGCGAAAACGAAATTGAAGAAGAAATTGAAGCTATTGAGCCATATCACAACAGACACCGGCAACGAAGACGAATTCGGCGATCGCCTTCTAACCAACGATTGCATCTTTTGACCACTGGTGCAACTTGAATCCGTCGATTGGTATGTGTTTCTTTGGCATTAAATGTGGGTGGAGAGAAAGGCTGGATGCAAATATAGCTACAAATGAGGTATAATGATGCAATATGTACATACAGCTAGCCTAAATAGCATGTTAGCATCGATTAGCATGCCGTGACCATTGATATGTCTGATTAGCACACTCCACGTAAGTCAACTTGAATCCGTCCCTGTTCGTGTTGTTACACCCTCCGACAACACACCGACGGGGCACAATGTCTCCAAGGTACGGAAAACAGTCAAAAACACGGAAAATAACAGAGCTGATTTTACTTGGTGTGTGTAATGTGTTTGAGAAAATGGCGGATTGCTTCCTGTTGTGACGTCACGGGTGAAAAGTCATTGCTCCGACAGCAAACAATTGAAAGGCGTTTCAATCGCCAAATTCACCCTTTTAGAGTTCGGAAATCAGTTAAAAAAACATATGGTCTTTTTTCTGCAACATCAAGGTATATATTGACGCTTACATAGGTCTGGTGATAATGTTCCCCTTTAAATGTTACGTTCACATTGCTAATAAGTGAGATGTGAAGACAGGTTATTTTTTATTTAAATATTTATTTTCTGTCGGGGCTTATACATGACAGATGTACTGAACAAAACAACATGATATTACTTCCGAACATTCCAGATAAATAAAATGGAAGCATTGTGTATATTTTAAACTAGGGTTGCGTGATATAGACCAGTGTTTTTCAACCACTGTGCCTAGTGTGCCGTGCGATACAGTCTGGTGTGCTGTTGGAGATGATCTAATTTCACCTATTATTTGGGGTAAAAAATATTTTTTGCAAACCAGTAATTTGATTGATTGATTGATTGATTGAAACTTTTATTAGTAGATTGCACAGTATAGTACATATGCCGTACAATTGACCACTAAATGGTAACACCCGAATAAGTTTTTCAATTTGGTTAAGCCGGGGTCCACGTTAATCACAATAATTATAGTCTGCAAATGATACGTTGTTGTTGAGTGTCTGTGCTTGGCAGAGTAACCATGTAATACTCTTCCATATCAGTGGGTGGCAGCAGGTAGCTAATTGCTTTGTCGTGATCACAATATGCAGACGACAGCGGGAGTCAGTGTGCAGGTAAAAAGGTATCTAATGCTTAAACTGAAAAATAAACAAATGGTGAGTGCCCCTAAAAAAAGGCATTGAAGGTTAGGGAAGGCCATGCAGAACAAAACTACAACTGAACTGGCAACAAAGTGAAGAAATAGTGAATGCTGGACGACAGCAAAGACTTACAGCGTGTGGAGCAGACGGCGTCCACAAAGTACATCTGTACATGACATGACGATCAACAATGTCCTCACAAAGAAAAATTGAAAACAACTGAAATATTCTTGTTTGCTAAAACAAAGCAGGTGCGGTGAATAGCGCTTAAAGGAAGCTATGAAACTGCTACAGTAAAATACCAACAAAACAGGAAAAGCCACCAAAATAGGAGTGTAAGACAAGAACTAAAACCCGACACACAGGAAAACAGTAAAAAACTTCAAATAAGTCAGGGGATGATGTAACAGGACAAGCGCTATAGTGATGCATGCTTAGTTATGGTTTAAAGTCATACCGATGACTTTTTATCGTCAATATCGGGTTTCATGTTTTAATGATTTCTGCTGGTGGTGTGCCTTTGGATTTTTTTCAAAGAAAAAAATCTGCCTCGGCTCAAAAAAGGTTGAAAAACACTCATATAGACGATATATGACATGAATTTGGCCGACAATAGTTTTTAATACTATTGTTTAATTGTGACTTTGCATGTTGACACATTCTAGTTGTGTGACACTGACAAGTAAATGAATCCATCATCAACACACTGTAGCATTCTCGCTATTGACTAATGTGCCTCCACAGTGCAAAACCACTTCTAAGTAAGTAATTCTCGCTTCCACGACACTGGCTATGTTTCTATCATATATCGTCACTGTAGGAGGAGGAATAGGTCATCACAACGTTGGAGGATATGCTAACCGTTAAGATGGAGCTCTTTAATGTAAACAAAAGTTGGGGGGATCGATTCAAATATTGACAAGATTGATACAAAGTATAGTATCAGCATTTTGGTCGACACTACAGTGGCTAAGTCGATATTTTTTTCTGATAGGAAATATTTTTTCTTTTTTGTTATCGTTTACAAAGGCAGGGAAATAAGTCCTTGGACACAAGAGAGGGTTACATCAGTATGGCGGTGTTGTTTCAAATACAATACCTTTTTCTAAAATATACATGTATAATTCGTAACATTGTTATACTGGCCAGCTCCAGCATCAGCATTCGTATGACCAATATTGCCCATGTAGACTTTTACCACAGATTTTCACTGGATGTGGTACGACTGCGGAAACGTCCTAATGTGATGGGATGAACCTGAAGTAAACTTGTTAAAGGTTTTTAGGCAGAAGTTCACCTCGTTGACACAAATGGATGAGGACATGCTAATTATGGCGGTTGAAAATCAAAGATTCATATTACAGGCATATCCTGAACAGCTATTTGGGGCCATTACGTAGACAAAGTCGTGAGAGGACGGGCTAAACTGTGTAAGATACATTGGAAATTTAGTCGCCCTATAGGCATCTGCGTAAATGTTGCAAACAGCCCTTTGAAGGCCATGGTATGGTATTACGTATTTGTCTAGAAGACTTATTAAAAATGCCATTGTGTGTAAATTAAAGTGGCATGAAAGGTTAGTATAAAAAAACACTAATTGAACACTAATATAATGCTCAAATGTTCAAATCATATTTATTACTACAAACAAGTGAAAAAAATGGTGCAGGAACATCCAGTATTTCAAGTAACAAGCAAATAGTTAAAAAATAAACTTTCAGTTGAGTGTCTTTAAACCAGGGGTCACTAACCTTTTTGAAACCAAGAGCTACTTCTTAAGTACTGATTAATGCGAAGGGCTACCAGTTTGATACACACTTAAATAAATTGCCAAAAATAGGCAATTTGCTCAGTTTACCTTTAATAAATAAATCTATATATGTATATAAAAAAAATGGGTATTTCTGTCTGTCATTCCGTCGTACATTTTTTTTTCCTTTCACGGAAGGTTTTTTGTAGAGAATAAATGATGAAAAATACACTAATTGAACGGTTTAAAAGAGGAGAAAACAGGCAAAAAATGAAAATTTAATTTTGAAACATAGTTTATCTTTAATTCCGACTCTTTAAAATTCAAAATTCAACCAAATAAAAGAAGCTAAAAACTAGCTGATTCGAATCTTTAAAAAAAATTTAAAATAAGAATTTATGGAACATCATTAGTAATTTTTCCTGATTAATTTTAGAATTTTAATGACATGTTTTAAATATTTTAAAATCCAATCTGCATTTTGTTATAATATATAACAAATTGGACCAAGCTATATTTCTAACGAAGACAAATCATTATTTCTTCTAGATTTTCCAGAACAAAAATTTTAAAAGAAATTCAAAACACTTTGAAATAAGATTAAAATTTGATTCTACAGATTTTCTAGATTTGCCAGAATACTTTTTTTGAATTTTAATCATAATAAATTTGAAGAAATAATTCGCAAATATTCTTTGCTAAAAAAACAGAAGCTAAAATGAAGAATTAAATTAAAATGTTTTCATTATTCTTAACAATAAAAAAAAAAAAAAACTTGATCATTGATTTAAATTGTCAAGAACGATGAGGAAGGAATTCAAAAGGTAAAAAGGTATATGTGTTTAAAACTCCTAAAATCATTTTTAAGGTCATATTTTTTCTCTAAAATTGTCTTTTTGAAAGTTATAAGAAGCAAAGTAAAACAAAAAATTAATTTATTTAAACCAGTGAAAACCAAGTCTTTAAAATATTTTCTTGGATTTTCAAATTCTATTTGAGTTTTGTCTCTCTTAGAACTAAAAATGTCGAGCAAAGCGAGACCAGCTTGCTAGTAAATAAATACAATTTAAAAAATAGAGGCAGCTCACTGGTAAGTGCTGCTATTTGAGCTATTTTTAGAACAGGCCAGCGGGCGACTCATCTAGTCCTTACGGGCGACCTGGTGCCCACGGGCACCGCATTGGTGACTCCTGCTGTAAACTAACAATGTAAACATCCAGTAAAACAAAGTTCACTTTAGTGTCTTTCAACCTTTAACAATGTAAATACCTCACCAATTGATGTTGACTTTATTCTATTTGTATGTCCGTGCTCCCGCATGAGAAGTTACGCCAAAAGAAAATAACTGCTTGTCTACTCATTCATCTGACCGACAAGAGACTTCAGCAACATGTTTTTCCCCACGGTCATTTGTGTTTACCGTAAAACCAAAACACATTCATGCTTCTGATTCAAACTTTGCAGGAGGTTCCAATAGGTGTCCACTCTGCTTGCTTGCACTGCACAGGGAATTATGGGAGATGTAGTTTAATTCTCAGACGGGTATACTCGATACACTGACGGAAGTACTCCAAGTTCTCGTTTGATAAAAGGTACATGGTTGTACTTGTATAGCGCTTTTCTACCCCTTTTGAAGGAGCCCATAGCTCTTTGACAGTATTTCCACATTCACCCTTTCACACACACATTCACACACTGGTGGCGGGAGCTGCCATGTAAGGCGCTAACCAGGACCCATCAGGAGCAAGGGTGAAGTGTCTTGCCCAAGGTCACAACGGACGTGACTAGGATGGTAGAAGGTGGGGATTGAACCAGTAACCCTCAGATTGCTGGCATGGCAATACTGTCACTTTCCGCCGCATTATTGATAGCATTATTGATTCTTACAATACCGTTACATAGGGCTGGGTGATATGGCCTTTTTTTAATATCTCGATATTTTTAGGCCATATCGCGATACAAGATATATATTTCGATATTTTTCCTTAGCCTTGAATTAACACTTGATACGTATAATCACACCAGTATGATGATTCTATGTGTCTACTACTGCAGTGGTCCCCAACCTTTTTGTATCCGCGGACCGGTCAACGCTTAATAATTTGTCCCGCGGCCCGGGGGGGGGTGTCCTTTTTTTTTTTTTTTTTTTTCTTCTTTGTCATGAAAAAGGGACGTTTTTGTTATGAGAAGGGGAGTTTTTTGTGGTTGGTGCACTATTTGTAAATGTATATTGTGTTTTTTATGTTGATTTAATAATTAAAAAAAAAAAAAAAATATATATATATATATATATATATATTTTTTTTAATAAAAAATTATTCTGCGGCCCGGTGGTTGGGGACCACTGTACTACTGCATTAATATATGCTCATTTTAAACTTTGATGCAGAGAAGGAAATCACAACTAAGTCAATTGACCAAAACTGTATTTATTAAACAGTTATTAATCAGTGGCACACACATTCATGTCATTTCCAAAACATAAAGTGCAAGATTGTCAGAGACATTTTAGAACAAGCTATTAGTGCACTTTTGTGCATGATGTCACTAAGATGACATATCAAAACAACACTAAGTTAAAGTGCACTTTTTGTACAGAACGCCACTACAATAGTTTAAAACAAGTAAAGTGCACTTTTGTGCATGATTTTGTAGGCGTGTGACCCCTAATGGAGATATATGCGGAGTAAACACTCTTCATTCTCTAGCAAGTGACTTTTCAAATGATGCTACATATTAGCAGTAATGTTACTTTTTGTAGCAACGCTTTAGCACCACACTTGAGAAATTACGGTTGTTTGTTCGACATTTTCCCACTCGAACCCAAACCACCGCCAGACGATGTAGCCCCTGCTGTTTTTCTTGGGAATGAATTCTTCCTTCATTTGTTACCAGATTCGCACCTTCTTTCTCTCGTATTACCACTCGCACGGCTCCGCTAGCATCACAGCTAACGTTACCCATGCTGCTACCTCTCTGCTCCGTGAGGGCGTATACGTGACGTATTACGTGACAGTATGTGACGTGTGTGAGAAAGTGCGCTTGCTGTCTGTGAGAAGGAGAGGCAAGAAAGAGCGAGAAAAGCCTGTAATGTAATGCCGGCAGCTAAAAGCAACTGCGTGAGAACGTATACTTGACTATCACGATATAGTCATTTTCTATATCGCACAGAGACAAACCCGCGATAAATCGAGTATACCAATATATCGCCCAGCCCTACCGTTAAACCCTTATTCATACCAGCTGAGATGTTACGAAAATCTTCTGAAGTTGATTTGTAAAAGTTGTATTGTTGAGCGTACACCTGTCATTGCATAGGTCACTCATGATCTTGGTCCAGGTTTGGATGAAAGCTGCTTTCACAGTTGACTGAATCATCCGCACTAATAGAGCAAGCGCACTACAGTATTTTGGGAGACTAGTTCTTGGTACTGTAACTGAGATCAACATTCCCCCTTCTGCTTTAGTTGCATTCTAGTAGTTGACCAGAGTTTGGTCTTACACAACCACAACAGGCCTTAGTCTGCGCTTCATTGAGTGCTTTTCTAGTTCTGTTTCTCGTTCACCTTTTTTTTAACGCATGTATTACTTTGTTGTCCTCGCCCGGAGGTCCGCAACCCGCTGCTGTAGAGCCGCATAGTGGTTCCCTCGAGCTTTTTCAAAAATGTATTGAAATAGAAAAAGATGCGGAAAAATATATTTTTGGTTTTAATATGGTTTCGGTTGGAGGACAAACATGACACAAGCCTCCATAATTGTTAGAAATCCCACTGTTTAAATTAAACATGCTTCACTGATGAAAGTATTTGGTGAGCGCCGTTTTGACCAATTAATTTTAGCGGGCATTGAACTCACCACAGTTTGTTTACATCAACAACTTTCTCCGACACTGCCACAGAAAGACGTGTTTTATGCCACACCTTCTATGTCTCATTTTGTCCACCAATCTTTTTATGCTGTGATCTTTGTTGATGTTATTGACTTTTGTGGAGTGCTAATCAGACATTCTATTTAGGCTAGCTGTATGTACATATTGCATCATTATGCCTTGTTTGCAGGTATATTTGAGCTTATTTAATTACCTTTACTTAGTTCCTCTGTGTATTTAATTTATATTTTCATGTCTCATGACACATTATCTGTATGTAATGTTGGCTGCATTTCTGATAGTTGTTTGTTTGCCATGTTTTGTTTTCGAACACCACAAACGTTACCTAGCTTGCAAAGTTTGTAATAAATTCATCAGAAGAAGACAACCTGCCGTTTCCTTTAACTTGAACACACACATCCAGTGGGGCAAAAAAGTATATAGTCAGCCACCGATTGTGCAAGTTCTCCCACTTAAAATGATGACAGAGGTCTGTAATTTTCATCATAGGTACACTTCAACTGTGAGAGACAGAATGTGAAGAAAAAATCCAGGCATTCACATTGTAGGAATTTTAAAGAATTTATTTGTGAATTATGGTGGAAAATAAGTATTTGGTCAACCATTCAAAGCTCTCACTGATAGAAGGAGGTTTTGGCTCAAAATCTCACGATACATGGCCCCATTCATTCCTTCCTTATCACGGATCAATCGTCCTGTCCCCTTAGCAGAAAAACAGCCCCAAAGCATGATGTTTCCACCCCCATGCTTCACAGTAGGTATTGTGTTCTTGGGATGCAACTCAGTATTCTTCTTCCTCCAAACACGACGAGTTGAGTTTATACCAAAAAGTTATATTTTGGTTTCATCTGACCACATGACATTCTCCCAATCCTCTGCTGTATCATCCATGTATCCATTTTGGTATAAACTCAACTCGTCCTGTTTGGAGGAAGAAGAATACTGAGTTGCATCCCAACAACACCATACCTACTGTGAATCATGGGGGTGGAAACATCATGCTTTGGGGCTGTTTTTCTGCTAAGGGGACAGGACGATTGATCCGTGTTAAGGAAAGAATGAACGGGGCCATGTATCGTGAGATTTTGAGCCAAAACCTCCTTCCATCAGTGAGAGCTTTGAATGGTTGACCAAATACTTATTTTCCACCGTAATTTACAAATAAATCTGTCATCATTCTAAGTGGGAGAACTTGCACAATCGGTGGCTGACGAAATACTTTTTTGCCCCACCGTATATCTTTGGCCATTCTAAGCCAGTAGCTTCCAGGAGTTATCTCACCCTTTGAGAAGTCTCTGTGTTTTCAAATGTTGTAAAAATGTGTAGAATACATATTACAAATCAAGATTTCCGTCAGCATGCGACACATAGTCATTTTGTAAGTAGGCTAATATAGCTAATACAGACACATCATGCATTGCCTTCATTATAAGACTTATATAAAGCTTTTAATTTTCGCGGCTCCAGATTTTTTTTTTTTTAACATTTTGGGTTGGCGACCATTTGGACAAGGACCAAATCCTCTTTATCTTTGGTTTTAGACAGTGATGCATGTTGACATTGTACTGTATATAGTAATGGTGTCAGTGTCATAAGCGTAAACCGCTGGTAGAAAAGCTGAAACATTTTTATTTGCACCCGACTGACTCATTTATACACATGGTGAGAGGGAGGTTGGTTGGGTGCGGATGAAGTCGCTCAGTGGACTACTTGTGACTTACAATACTGGGCCTGTACACACAGCCTTGAAAGTTGAAAAGTAATGCTTACGATGCAGAAATTCAAGATTTCTTTTAACCCTGTGCACTAATGTAATGTCGAAAAAAGGAGAAATGGGAGAGTATTTGCATCAAGATCATGTGAGAAACTCATCCCACGGTTCTTTTCGCCTGTCCAAATATGGAGGCATCTGCTATTGCACAAGGCCTGTTCTCAAGACCTGCCACCGACCGGGTAGAAAACTAGAGGGTAGGAAAGGGAAGGGAGCATGAAAAAAGAAAGAAGGGGTAAGTCCAAGGGAGTCATGAAAAATTAAAGTGTAGCTGAGAAAGAGATATGAAGACAGTCGATGTGAGGTGGTGAGGGATGTAAGGCTTGGCAAGACAACAGAGGGAATTCTGAGGATTAAGGTTAGAGCGACAGTTAAGTAAAGTTAGACAGTTGCATGGCCGAGTCTACAAGAAAGAAAACAAGTTAGTCTATTTTTAGTCTAGGAACTGTTTACTCTGTCCCAGGCAGCAAAATGAAACTAAGGAATGAAAGAAAAAGTTTGGTGAAAATTCTAAGACGGACTGTTTAGATCAGGGGTGCCCACACTTTTTCTGCAGGCGAGCTACTTTTCAATTGACCAACTTGAGGGGATCTACCTCATTTATATATATCATTTATATTTATTTATTTTAGAAAGAGACATTTTTGTAAACAAGTTAAATGTGTTTAATGATAATACAAGCATGTGTAACACATATAGATGTCTTTTTTTCACGAAGACAAGAATATAAGTTGGTGTATTACCTGATTCTGATGACTTGCATTGATTGGAATCAGACAGTAATGATGATAAGGCCCACATTTTCAAATGGATGAGAAAAAAAGTTGTCCTTTCTGTACAATACCACATGAAAGTGGTTGGTTTTTGGCATCTAATTCATCCAGCTTCCATACACTTTACAAGAAAAACATTGGCGGCAAATTCCGTAGCTTGCTTGATTGACATTCACGGCACCCGAGGGTCTTGTGAGATGACGCTGGCTGCTGCCAGTTCATTATTATGAAAAAAATGACAGAGAGGAAGGCGAGAAACACTTTTTATTTCAACAGACTTTCGCGCCGTCCCTTCCGTCAAAACTCTAAAGGCCGACTGCACATTTCCTATCTTCACAATAAAAGCCCTGCTTCATGCTGCCTGCGCTAACAAAATAAGAGTCTTGGAAAGCTGGCGTGCACAAGTGATGTGCACGCCAGCTTTCTGAGGGATCGCTTGTGCACGCCAGTTTTCCGAGACTCTGTATTTAGTTAGCGCAGGCAGCATGAAGCAGGGCTTTTATTGTGAAGATAGGAAATGTGCAGTCGGCCTTTAGAGTTTTGACGGAAGGTAGGGCGCGAGAGTCTGTTGAAATAAAAAGTGTTTCTCGCCTTCCTCTCGGTCATTTTTAATAATAATGATCTTGCAACAGCCAGCGTCATCTCACAAGACCCTCCGATACCGTGAATGTCATTTAAGTGACGGCTTGGTGAAGATCGATGATCACTAATTTTTAGGTCTATTTTTTTTAAAAGCCTGGCTGGAGATCGACTGACACACCCCCCGCGGTCGACTGGTAGCTCGCGATCGACGTAATGGGCACCCCTGGTTTAGATGTTTGCAATAAATTTCCCATACCTTTTACTTGTAACTAAAGTTGCATTCAATAGATTTTATTGCTGGAACTTACCAGCGAACCTTTTAAAGTCAGGGACTAAACTTTTATTTCTACTTAACAAAGAAGGGATTCAATTCAGTATTTTTTTTCATCCACATGCAAAAACGGACTCTTGGTTAGTATTGCTGGCTGGTTTGTGTGTAAGGCTGTAGCCAACTATAAGCTCTCTGACGTGTTGATCAGTGTGTTGGTGAATGGACAGACAGTTGTTTGCGGTCTTAAATATGGACAGACACATGCGCTATGAGACAAATGTGAAGTGGTCGTCTCACTATTTTTGTTTTACTCAGATCCGCCACTGAAAAATGATATAATGCTGGTCCGTGAGAACCGACGCGAGAGCTTTAAGGTTCAGAATTTCACGCTTGTGAGGATGAAAATATTAGACTTCAAAGGAAGGAACCCCAGATGACTACGGTAAAGAATTCTGCAAAATTTAAGGCCTGGTAAAATCAGACTTTAGTATGAGTGTGGGTAGAAAGGCTGACAGACTAGTGATGGACCATAAGCAGAGAGATAACTATGAGGCGGTGGTGGCTCTGGAAGGTAGAGCAGATGTTCCAGAAACTGGAGGTTAATGGCAAAAATTGTGCTCATACCATCCCAGTCAGTCCGGTCCTTGAGCAAGACACTTTATCCATATTTCCTCCAGTGCAGCTCACACCAGTGTATAAAAGTCAATAAATGTTTGACGGTGGTCAAATTGTTAGCCACGTTTCCGTCAGTCTTCCCCAAGGCAGCTGTGGCTACAAATGTAGTTTACCACGATCATTTGAGAAGGTGGGACAAATTAATAGTGTGTTCTCATTGTGAAGTGCTTTAAATCACTATAAAAAGGCATGTTTAAATGAAATCCATTAAAATAAATTCAACAGAGAATTGAACGAGGGATGCCCCCCGGGGTCCTTGCCCTTATGTGGGCTCTACCGAGGATGTTGTTGTTGTTTGTGTTGTGGTTTGTGCAGCCTTTTGAGACACTAGTGATTTGGGGCTATAGAAATAATCATTGCTTGATTGATTGATGTGCGGTCAGGGAGAGGCAGGTCAGACACAAAAAAAGGAATAATAATATAGTAAAAATTTATATTTCTTTATTGGATTGTTATACATGTACTTACTGTACGATTCCATTTGTTTTTTATATGGCAGAATTTGCACATTTCTTCATTAAATACGGGATAGAAACCTGGTTCCAAAAACCCAAAGTGACTGACAGACTTTTAAAACTAAGAGAAAATATGGAGGACTTTATAAACAAACTTACTAACTGCGTGGACTTGTTATATAAATACATGTGTAACACCACAGATGTTTATTGATACAAATTAAATGTGATTATGAAGTATTTGACAACTAGCAATACTCTTTTGGTAAGGTAAATTATTCTTGTTTTTCTTGTTATCCTCGTAATTGATTCAAGCACAAAAAGTTAAAGCTTCAAAAAATCCCAGTGTCTCACTATTTATAAACCTTACTTCACATTACTTAATAGGACATAGTGATTTACAGTAAAACAATTACAAAAAAGATTACAAAATCTACCCATCTGCTCTATCGGTTAAAACTAGTATCTTGTACTACCAGTGAGTACTTGCTTTCACCAGCACCAATAACACTTTTCAAGCTGAGTAAGTTACCATGCAGTGAAAAAGGACATGGTTTTTAATCATATTTGTTTTTATATTGTTTTTATTGGTTTTATTCTTTGGCTTTTAACACTACGTGAGTTGTGTGGTCCTCTGTTGTCCTCTGTGTTTTTTATACACTTTGATTTCTATTTTACTGTTTTAATTGATTTTACCCTTTAAAATTGTTTTTAATCATATTTGTTTTTATATCGTTTTTATTGGTTTTATATATTTATTTTTTATTTTTTTACAATTGTTTTTAACACGGCTGTGCAGCACTTTGGAAACGTTATTGTTGTTTAAATGTGCTATATAAATAAAGTGGATTGGATTGGATTGATAAAAATAGCGGTGAAATAAAACCTACAGTGGAACTTCGATCTACAAGCTTAATTGGTTTTTGAACAGATTTCCCCATAAGAAACAATGTGAACATAAATAATTGGTTCTATTGTCGTCAAAATTCCCTGTCTTGTATTATAAAATGCACACTTTGAAGACACTATAATGTGTATACATTTTGTATATGTATCAAAATAACATAACAAGAGTAATGGCCCAACGATCTCTATTTTTATTCTAACGTCAACCATCTTAACTGCAAATATACTCAGTGGCCTAGGGGTTACAGCAGACCTGGGCAAATTAGGGCCCGGGGGCCACATTCGGCCCGTTGAGCTGTTCAATCCGGCCCGCCGGATAAGTCCAAAATACTTGTTTTAGATCTTTAAGATGGAAAATGTAGCTGCCATTATGATGTGCAGTGATGTTTTCTAATTACCATAAGTCTTCAACTGTACTAAGTGTTTCAATGGTTGGAATCTGCAGCATATATTAGGTACTATTGTCATATAATTACTTACTATGGTCACTATGAGGTATCTCAGATTGTAGGTGGAGTTTTTTTCACTATGTTTGTTGCGTTTCGGTTGATTGTAAAATAAGTTGTCAATATCCAGTGTTTTATCATTCATATTTAAGATTGTAAATCCCACATTCTTTATTTTCATGTACATTCTGGGTGTCTCAGTAAAAACAATTCAAATTCCCTTTGGTTTTTTAAGGCGGTCTGTCATAACGTTTTTAGCTTTCAATCATTATTGTGAGCTTTTGTAATAGTGTTCCTAAAAATAGATATACTAGCCCCCCAACACACATTTTTATCTGAATCTGGCCCACCGAGTAAAATAATTGCCCAGGCCTGGGTTAGAGTGCCCGCCCTGAGATCGGTAGTTTGTGAGTTCAAATTCTGGCCAAGTCAAACCAAAGATTAGAAAAATGGGACCCATTACCTCTCTGCTTGACACTCAGCATCGACGGTTGTAATTGGGGGTTAAATCACCAAAAATGGTTCCTGGGCGTGGCCACCACTGCTGCTCACTTCTCCCCTAACCTCCCAGGGGGTGATCAAGGGTGATGGGTCAAATGCAGAGAACAATTTTGCCACACCTAGTGTGTGTGTGACAATCATTGGTTCTTTAACTTTTAACTTCAATATGTCCGCACACACACAAAAGTCCCTCCGGTGCAAATCAAAATGTTACCAAACATGTCGCTACAATATAAAACAAAAAAGGAAAATTATTGTATTGTACCATGTGTCCTTGAATATTTGTGACATTTGTTGAACAGTCAGGCACGACAAACTAGCAGTGTGAGGCACTCCTCCATTGATTTGTGTCCTGCTACTGCGTTCTTCTTTTCTGGCATAAAGATCCCCTCTGGCTTCTTTTTCCCAAAAAGTCTGGTCTTATCACAGTTAGAAAGATTGGTAACTTCACAAATAAAATCCAAATTGAAGAGTCAGCGTTGCCACGCTGCACCCAATACTGTTTTTAAACTTTTCCAAACACCCACGGCTCGCCCAAAATTGTTCTTCCGTGTTAGTTCAGCATGCTCACTTTTGGACATCAAGCCTGGGGATAGGTTGATTGGCAACACTAAATGGTCCGTAGTGTGTGAATGTGAGTGTGAATGTTGTCTGTCGATCTGTTTTGGCCCTGCGATGAGGTGGCGACTTGTCCAGGGTGTACCCTGCCTTTCGCCCAAATGCAGTTGTGATAGGCTGCGGCACCCTCCGCGACCCCGAAAGGGCCAAGCAGTAGAAAATGGATGGATTGATGGATGGAAGTCGCCATATAAATGACAAGCCATATCTCAAATGATAGCCTCGAGAATGATATCGCCGGCCGTTGCCCAATTATCTACACTAGGAACAGCTTATCTACATTGCATGGACATTCTCTTCGTCATTGCAAATATATTTTAACTCTTTTGGCAAAGTCAGCATACTTTACAACTAGAGATATCCTATAATGTCCTTTTTTGCCAATATCCGATATTCTGATATTGTCCAACTCTCAATTGCCGATTTCAATATCAACCGATACCGATATACACAGTCGTGGAATTAACATAATATTATGCCTAATTTTGTTGTGATGCCCCGCTGGATGCATTAAACAATGTATAAAGGTTTTCCAAAAATAATTTAACTCAACCTGGGGATAGGTTGATTGGCCTCACTAAATAGGCCCTATTGTGTGATTGTGAGTGTGAATGTTGTTTGTCAATCTGTGTTGGCCCTGCGATGAGGTGGCGACTTGTCCAGGGTGTACCCCACCTTCCGCCCGCTTGTAGCTGAGATAGGCACCAGCGCCCCATGCTACCCCAAAGGGAATAAGCGGTAAAAAATGGATGGATGAATTCAACTCAAGTTATGGAAAAAAAATGCCAACATGGCACTGCCATATTTTTATTATTGGAGTCACAAAGTGCATTATTTTTTTTAACATGTCTCAAAACCGCAGCCTGTAATCTCTCCCTGAGAGAGCATGAGAAGGTTGAGGTGGGGGGTGGGTAGGGGATAGCGGGGGGTGTATATTTTAGCATCCCGGAAGACTTAGTGCTGCAAGGGGTTCTGGGTGTTTGTTCTGTTGTGTTTATGTTCCATTACTGTGTGGATGTTCTCCCAAACTGTGTTTGTCATTTTTGTTTGGTGTGGGTTCACAGTGTGGCGCATATTTGTAACAGTGTTAAAGTTGTTTATACGGCCACCTTCAGTGTGACCTGTATGGCTGTTGACCAAGTATGCATGGCATTCAATTGTGTGTGTGAAACGACGTAGATATTATTTGACTGGGCCGGCACGCAAAGGCAATGCCTTGAAGGCACGCCTCCAATACTGTTGTCTGGGTGGAAATCGGGAGAAATTTGTGAGAATGGTTGCCCAAGGAGACTTTCGGGAGGGGCACTGAAATTTGGGAGTGTCCCGGGAAAATCAGGTGGGTTGGCAAGTATGACTGGGAGGAGCAACAGCTCTGTACTTCTCCCTACATTCATGTACCACTCCGTACAGCTGTGTTTTAAAAAGTCATACATTTTACTTTTTGAAACCGATACCGATAATTTCCGATTTTAAATTTTAAAGCATTTATCGGCTGATAATATCGGCAGTCTGATATTACTGGACATTTTTAATTAGAACATCCTTTTTTTGAGAATTGTTGCAACTGTGGACGTGTTATTGCCATACATGTGAGCCAATCCATGTCCCGTTGGCGGGACTGCGAGGCTCGTGCACTGAGCAAAACTTATGTGATATCTGGGGCTAGGACTGGGCGATACGGCCTTTTTTTAATATCTCAATATTTTTAGGCCATATTGCGATACACAATATATATCTCAATATTTTGCCTTAGCCTAGAATTAACACTTAATGCATATAATCACAGCAGTATGATGATACTATGTGTTTATATTAAAACATTCTTGTTCACACTGCATTAATATATGCTCATTTTAAACTTTCATGCAGAGAAGGAAATCACAACTAAGTCAATTGACCAAAACTGTATTTATTTAACAGTTATTAGCAGGTGACTTTTCAAATGATGCTACATATTAGCCGTAAGTCTACTTTTAGTAGCAACGCTTGTGCCCTGCACTTGACAATACTTAATTCTTTCTTCATTTGTTTCCAGATCCGCACCTTCTTTCTCTCGTATTACCACACGCACGGCTCCGCTAGCATCACAGCTAACGTTACCCATGCTGCTACCGCTCTGCTCCGCGAGGGCGTATGCGTATGTGACGTATGACGTGACACTATGTGACGTGTGTAAGAAGGTGCCCTTGTCTGTCAGAAGGAGACACAAGAAGGAGTGGGAAGAGCCTGTAGTGTAATGCCCGCAGCTAAAAACAACTGCGTGAGAACGTATACTCGAATATCACGATATAGTAATTTTCTATTTCGCATAGAGACAAACCCGCGATATATCGCGTATATCGATATATCGCCCAGCCCTATCTGGGACCCACCTCTTCAAAATGGCGTTTCATAGGAAGTGTTGTCATCAAAATGGCTGCCCCATAGAGTTTCCTGTGGCAAACAAAATAAATAAATAAATAAATAAATAAACAATTCAGTAAAGTTCATTCATTTGTATAACCCATTTTAAAACAACCCCAGTTGGCCAAAGGTCTCTACTAGTCCCGATACCAATATTTTGGTACCATTACCAAAACGTATTTCGATAGTTTTCATAACTTTTCGATACTTTTATAAATAAAGGGGACCACAACAAATTGGATTATTGGCTTTATTTTAACAAAAAAATATTATGGTACATTGGGCGACTTGTCCAGGGTGTACCCCGCCTTCCGCCAAATTGTAGCTGAGATAGGCGCCAGCGCCCCCCGCCCTCCCAAAAGGGAATAAGCGGTAGAAAATGGATGGATAATCATATCTTTTTTTTTTTGCAAGTTTGTCCTTAAATGGTGGTCATACTAGACAACTTGTCTTGAAGTAGTAAGTAAACAAACAAAGGCTCCTACTTTAGCTGCTGACATACACAGTAACATTTTGTGTCATTTTCCATTCTATTATTTTTTCAATATTATTAAGGACAATTGGTGGAAATGAATTATTAATCTACTTGTTCATTTACTGTTAATATCTGCTTACTTTCTCTTTTAACATGTTCTATCTACACTTCTGTTAAAATGTAAAAATAATCACTTTTTCTTCTGTTGTTTGGATGAGTTACATTATTTTTGGATGATACCACGAATGTAGGTATTAATCCGATACCAAGTCATTACAGGAACAGACATTGGTGATATTCAAAGTCCTCATGTGTCCAGGAACACATTTCCTGAGTTTATAAACATAATTCGATTTTTTTAAAAACTAAAAAATATTTTGCGATGTTAAAATATATTGATGTATTCGTAGTAGTATTGATTAGATATGCTCCTACACTTGGTATCATCACAGTGGATGTTAGGTGTAGATCCACCAATGGGGTTTGTTTACATTTTGACGCCAGTGAGCTGCGGTGTGTAGTGAAGCCTGTTCAGCTATTCCTCCTCCTGCAGGGATGATACTTGTAAGAAACCTACTTTATTTGTCGCCATGGAGACAAGAATTAGTGATTTAGAAGTATCTAAAACACTGCCGACTGGGGCAGGACGTTAGCTGCTAGCTATCTAGCCATGTCTTAAAGCAGGGGTGCCCATTACGTCGATCGCGAGCTACCAGTCGACCGCGGGGGGTGTGTCAGTCGATCTCCAGCCAGGCTTTTAAAAAAAATAGACCTAAAAATTAGTGATCATCAATCTTCACCAAGACGTCACTTAAATGACATTCACGGTACCGGAGTGTCTTGTGAGATGACGCTGGCTGCTGCAAGATCATTATTATTAAAAATGACAGAGAGGAAGGCGAGAAACACTTTTTATTTCAACAGACTCTCGCGCCGTACCTTCCGTCAAAACTCTAAAGGCCGACTGCACATTTCCTATCTTCACAATAAAAGCCCTGCTTCATGCTGCCTGCGCTAACTAAACACAGAGTCTCGGAAAACTGGCGTGCACAAGCGATTCCTCAGAAAGCTGGCGTGCACATCACTTGTGCACGCCAGCTTTCCGAGACTCTTATTTTGTTAGCGCAGGCAGCTTGAAGCAGGGCTTTTATTGTGAAGATAGGAAATGTGCAGTCGGCCTTTAGAGTTTTGACGGAAGGTACGGCGCGAGAGTCTGTTGAAATAAAAAGTGTTTCTCGCCTTCCTCTCTGTCATTTTTTCATAATAATGAACTGGCAGCAGCCAGCGTCATCTCACAAGACCCTCGGGTGCCGTGAATGTCAATCAAGCAAGCTACGGAATTTGCCGCCAATGTTTTTCTTGTAAATTTTATGGAAGCTGGATGAATTAGATGCCAAAAACCAACCACTTTCATGTGGTATTGTACAGAAAGGACAACTTTTTTTCTCCTCCATTTGAAAATGTGGGCGTTATCATCACTACTGTCTGATTCCAATCAATGCAAGTCATCAGAATCAGGTAATACACCAACTTATATTCTTGTCTTCGTGAAAGAAAGACATCTATATGTGTTACACATGCTTGTATTATCATTAAACACATTTAACTTGTTTACAAAAATGTCTCTTTCATAAATAAATAAATATAAATGATATATATAAATGAGGTAGATCCCCTCGAGTTGGTAAATTGAAAAGTAGCTCGCCTGCAGAAAAAGTGTGGGCACCCCTGTCTTAAAGCACCTCTTTCTTAGGGAGTATTAATGTTATAACTTCACCTTTATCGTCCAAAATGCATCCGTTCTCCCTTTTCTGTCTACACACATTGTCTGCTTGTATGTACTCTGTGATTGTGAGCTGCCGAACATGCTCGTAAAACCAACGACACGACATGACGATGACAGGGGTTCAGGGTGTGGCGGATCGGTACTTTTTAGAGGCGGTACAGTATCGATTATACTAATTAGTATCGCGGTACTGTACTAATACCGGTGTAGCGTACAAACTTAGTCTGTACAAACATAAACAATTAAAAAAAAAAAGTCACGCAGTGTCATTATTACATTGTAACATGGAAAGATTAATAAAATACAATAGTAAAATATACCTTAAAAGAAGTGCAAAACATATCACCTAAAAGTTGTTCAACTGAATTTATATTTTACCCTGGTGGTTTGTGGGACCAGAAAATATCTAAGACAGGGGTACACATTACGTCGATCGCGAGCTACCGGTCGATGGCGGAGGGTTTCTCATTCGACCGCCAGCCAGCCAGACATTAAAAAAATAGACCTAAAAAAATTTGCGATAATCAATCGTAACAAAGGCGTCACTTTCGTCACTTGATTGACATTTGCGGCGCCCGAGGGTCTTGTGAGATGACGCTGGCTGCTGCCAGATCATTATTAACAAGGGATGACCGAGAGGATGGAGAGAAACACTTTTTATTCCCACGCGCAGTACGAATTGTCAAAACTCTAAAAACTGACTGCCCAGTTCCTATCTTCACAATAAAAGCCCTGCTTCATTCAAAATAAAAGTATCAGAAAGCTGGCGTGCCCTAGCTAGCAAGCTACGGAGTTTGCCGCATATGTATTTGTTGTAACGTGTACAAAAACGAGTATGGAAGCTGGACAAACAAGATGCCAAAAACCAACCACTTTAGTGATATTGGACAGAAATAAATACTTTTTTCTCCTCCATTCAAAAATGTGGACATTATGAGCACTACTGTCGGATTCCAATTAATGCAAGGCATCAAAATCAGGTAATACACCAACGTATATTCTTGTCTCAATGAAAGAAAGGAATCTTATGTGTTGAACATGCTTGTATTATCATTAAATATAAATGATATATATGAATCAGGTAGATCGTCTCGACTTGGTCAATTGAAAAGTAGCTCGCCTGCAGAAAAAGTGTGTGCACCCCTGATCTAAGATATCTACCAAAACAGGCAGATTCTAGATTTTAGTAGCCCTCAGGAGTTTATATCGTTTTGTTCTAAAATTCATGCGCATGTTTATGTTTACAGTGATGCTGCATGAATTCATTCATTCATTCAGTTTCTACTCCTTCAAACATTCACGGTCACAGGTAGGCTGCAGCCAGTCCTGGCTGACTCTGTGTGAGAGGCAGGGTACATCCTGTTCTGGTCCCAAGTCAGTCCCAGGTCATCGTTTTGTTCTAAAATTCATGCGCATGTTTGTGTTTACAGTGATGTCGCATGAATTTATTCATTCATTCATTCAGTTTCTACTACTTTAAACATTCACGGTCACAGGTAGGCTGCAGCCAGTCCTGGCTGACTCTGTGTGAGAGGCAGGGTACATCCTGTTCTGGTTCCCAGTCAGTCACAGGTCATCGTTTTGTTCTAAAATTCATGCGCATGTTTGTGTTAACAGTGATGTCGCATGAATTTATTCATTCATTCATTCAGTTTCTACTACTTTAGACATTCACGGTCACAGGTAGGCTGCAGCCAGTCCTGGCTGACTCTGTGTGAGAGGCAGGGTACATCCTGTTCTGGTCCCCAGTCAGTCACAGGTCATCGATTTGTTCTAAAATTCATGCGCATGTTTGTGTTTACAGTGATGTTGCATGAATTTATTCATTCATTCATTCAGTTTCTACTACTTTAAACATTCACGGTCACAGGTAGGCTGCAGCCAGTCCTGGCTGACTCTGTGTGAGAGGCAGGGTACATCCTGTTCTGGTCCCCAGTCAGTCACAGGTCACATTTATACAAACAAACATTTGCACTCATATTCACTCAGATGGACATTTTAACCTGCCATGCATGTTTTTGGACTCAAGTGCCATGAGAAAACCCAAACAAACACATGAAGAACATGCAAACTCCATTCTAAGATCCGAACCAAATTGTTTTAGAAGTGTATCTAAAGTAAAATCACTTGACAATCATCAAAAGGTCATTAATTAAACAATGTATTGATGCTAATATTATGCAAGTAAAAAAAAAAATCAGTTTCAGGGCAAGTGTGATATTTGATTGCGTGGTAGTCAGAACTTAGAGTGTGTGTGATAGAATAGTGTTTTTCTGATGTGTGTGTCCATGGTGTTTATGATCTTCTGGTGTGCATGTGGAATTTCACAGCAAAGCTATGCTTCCTCTCCATTCATCGTTCATTCATTCATTGCTTCAATCATTCAAATATTCACATTTAGAGAATATAACTTTTTGTGTGTGTGTTTGCGTGCAAATCTTTTAGGAGCATATGTGTGGCACATGTAATGGTTCAGCGTTGCACAACTTTATTACTCATAAAAGTAAAAGTCAATTGTTGCATTGGTGCATGTGTGAGTGTTTAAACATGTTATTCGTGCAGTTATCCAGCGAGAGGACAAGAAGATATTTGTATGTTTTTTTTTTGTTTTTTTTAAAAATCAAGCCCTTTTATTGTGTGTGTGTGCGCGTGTATGTGTGTCTCTCTACCCCATGTTCATACTTAGAAGGGATTTAATAATTACCAGTATTAATGATAAACCTCGGTAAAATTCTAGACGGTTAGTAAAACCGTTTCAAATTTCATCCATCCATCCATCATCTTCCGCTTATCCGAGGTCGGGTCGCGGGGGCAACAGCCTAAGCAGGGAAACCCAGACTTCCCTCTCCCCAGCCACTTCGTCTAGCTCTTCCCGGGGGATCCCGAGGCGTTCCCAGGCCAGCCGGGAGACATAGTCTTCCCAACGTGTCCTGGGTCTTCCCCGAGGCCTCCTACCGGTTGGACGTGCCCTAAACACCTCCCTAGGGAGGCGTTCGGGTGGCATCCTGACCAGATGCCCGAACCACCTCATCTGGCTCCTCTCGATGTGGAGGAGCAGCGGCTTTACTTTGAGTTCCTCCCGGATGGCAGAGCTTCTCACCCTATCTCTAAGGGAGAGCCCCGCCACACGGCGGAGGAAACTCATTTCGGCCGTTTGTACCCGTGATCTTATCCTTTCGGTCATGACCCAAAGCTCATGACCATAGGTGAGGATGGGAACGTAGATCGACCGGTAAATTGAGAGCTTTGCCTTCCGGCTCAGCTCCTTCTTCACCACAACGGATCGGTACAACGTCCGCATTACTGAAGACGCCGCACCGATCCGCCTGTCGATCTCACGATCCACTCTTCCCTCACTCGTGAACAAGACTCCTAGGTACTTGAACTCCTCCACTTGGGGCAGGGTCTCCTCCCCAACCCGGAGATGGCATTCCACCCTTTTCCGGGTTTCAAATTTCAATTATCATAGAACCGTGATTGATTACCTCACTTTGATAATAGTGCTCATTTACTGGAGCTAGCACGCCTATTGCCAGCCAGCCTAAAGGCTAACATGAATCCATTAACATTGAATAACGTGGACCCCGACTTAAACAAGTTGAAACTTATTCGGGTGTTACCATTTAGTGGTCAATTGTACGCAATATCAATGAACGTCAATCAATGGTTATTTATATTGCCCTAAATCACAAGTGTCTCAAAGGGCTGCACAAGCCACAACGACATCCTCGGTTCAGATCCCACATATGTACGGGAACATGTACTATATGTAGCATATCTACTAATAAAAGACTCAATCAATACAAAACATATTAACATCTTTCCCCTTTACAAACGTCATACACCAATCTAAACTTGTATAAACACATCGCTGGCTGAACAATTATGTGTTGTGTAGGTGGGCAGGTGGTTGGGGGGGGGATTTGCAAGTGTTGTATATGTTTTCAAGTATTTCTTCTATATATATATATATATATATATATATATATATATATATATATATATATATATCTGTTCATGAATGAGTATATCCGTTCAGCCACTGTGTTCAATGGAGAAGTCTGATCTACAAAATTTGCAGGCAGCATACCCCTTTCCCTTCGAGCTGTCCTGGATGAACTGAAACTATTTTTTCCAATTATTTTGGAACTTGCAAGCGTACTTCTTCTTACTCGTAGTCGCCATGTCTCTTCTTTGTTCTTCTGCTTTGTCTCTGTTATGTTTTTGGACATTCCTCCTCGCTGTAGTTTTGAAGCAATGCATGATGGAAATCCGGATGTTGTTTGTCAGTGTATTAACGTGCCAGCTGGAATAAACACCCTGAGAAATAGCTCCATGCCTGCCTACTTTAAGGGTTATAGATAAACTTATGGATAACGGAGACATATATAATAATCTTCTTCTTGTTGTGTGTGCAGTTGTGCACTGAGCTCCAAAAGCCGTAGATGTTATAACGTGACTGGGTCGGCAAGCTGTTTGTATGGAGTAAAAATCGGATGTGACATCAGGCTGTCCTCACTCAGGTCCGCATGCTGTCCTGGACAGCATACGGACCTGAGTGAGGACAGCATGCGGCTGTTAAGGGGTCAAGGTTTCAGGTGAGAGAGGACCCTAAAGGCAGTACGCCCTCATTATTGTTGTCCGGGTGGAAATCGGGAGAAATTCGGGAGGAGCACTGGAATTCGTGAGTCTCCCGGTAAAATCAGGGGGATTGGCAAGTATGTACATGTTCCGGATGAGGAGATGTTGCTCCGTTCTTGATTTAAGTAAAGTCTGAATGTCATTAAAACAGTTAGCTCCATCTTTTGACTTTTCTTCCACTCCCGTCCTTGCACGCTACACCGCTACAATAAAGATGACGGGGAGGAAACGCTGCAGAAGGTGAGCGACGTAAATAAGACCACCTACAAAAAGGCGCATCCTGAAGCGACTATCAGACAGCAGTTTGAAGATGAACTGTATAACATAATCTACGCAACATTTTGACCAAATAACCACCATTACATGCTATGTAGACTACAAGGAAGTGTTTTCAATTTACAAAAAAAATAAATAATATGACTCCTTTAATCTCTAAGGGAGAGCCCCGCCACACGGCGGAGGAAACTCATTTCGGCCGCTTGTACCCGTGATCTTATCCTTTCGGTCATGACCCAAAGCTCATGACCATAGGTGAGGATGGGAACGTAGATTGACCGGTAAATTGAGAGCTTTGCCTTCCGGCTCAGCTCCTTCTTCACCACAACGGATCGGTACAACGTCCGCATTACTGAAGACGCCGCACCGATCCGCCTGTCGATCTCACGATCCACTCTTCCCTCACTCGTGAACAAGACTCCTAGGTACTTGAACTCCTCCACTTGGGGCTCTCCCTTAGAGATGGGGTGAAAAGCTCTGCCATCCGGGAGGAACTCAAAGTAAAGCCGCTGCTTCTCCGCATCGAGAGGAGCCAGATGAGGTGGTTCGGGCATCTGGTCAGGATGCCACCCGAACACCTCCCTAGGGAGGTGTTTAGGGCACGTCCAACCGGTAGGAGGCCACAGAGAAGACCCAGGACACGTTGGGAAGACTATGTCTCCCGGCTGGCCTGGGAACGCCTCGGGATCCCCCGGGAAGAGCTAGACGAAGTGGCTGGGGAGAGGGAAGTCTGGGTTTCCCTGCTTAGGCTTTTGCCCCCGCGACCCGAACTCGGATAAGCGGAAGATGATGGATGGATGGATGGACTCCTTTAATACGCCCGATAATCCGGTGTGCCTTATTTATGAAAAAAGATCAAAATTAGACCATTCATCGACAGCGCTGTATGGTCCGGAAAACACGGTACTTTGTATTCTTTGGTGAGACGCAGAGGAGGTGATGCTGTTTACATAAGGAAATGTAAAAAAAATCATTCCTCAAGTTGATTGATGTGCACACAATAGACATATAAACAATCAACACACCCCTGTATTTGCAATTACACAAAGGGGTATAAAAGCATAGGCAAAGTGATGAAAAAAAAACTAAACATTAAATTATCGGCATGTTGGCCCCATCTATCCATAGACCCCGCAAAAGTCGCCAACTCATCGCCAGGGGCCAACACTAGCTATATTAAATATCCATACAATGCATCTGAAAAAGCACAGTTTACTAAGGTAAACGGAGTTATCGACTGCACACATTCAGTCAACTAGGAAACATTTTTATTAGATCAATGAAGCAACATTGTAGAAATGTGGCCTGGTTTAATGCGTGATTCTGAATTCTAAGCAACAGCATGGTTGGGAACAGACTGCAAGCTGGCGTGGTACGCAATGGGTGGCTTCTTGGCGAGTGCATTTATTTATGCAATCGTCCTAATGTTAATCTTTGGGATGCACATTGAGCATAGGTGCCCCTTAAATTTGATATCATGTCTTTGCAGCATCATTATCAGTCCATGGTTAAAGTTAGTGACTTGCTGATTTTCTTTTGTTAAACGACAAATTGAGATATTTCAAACCAGCAATTAATTGTGTCTGTGTGCAAAGTATACACAAGTTTAAAAACACTCCTGCGAGAAGCACCTCAAACGCATTGTTAGTAAAATTCTTCTTCTCTGTCTTGCTCATTATCTTTGTGTGTTCTGACTGAGCAGGGTGGAGGATGTCAGGCGCATGTTTTATTGAAATATAATTTGCGTTTTTAAATGGGGTGTGGGCAGGGAGTAGTGAGCCACCCCATCATATGCACAAAAATCCACGTGGATTGGAATGTACAAAAGAAATGTGCTTGGATAAATGCTTGCGCAAACATTTAATACATCTGAATTTGTTATGTGCGTCCAACACTTTCTGGATTTGAGCGTACCCCATTTTTTTGGGAGGAAATCCGCTTAAATCCTGAGTACATGAGACCCCAGAAGTTTATGAGCTGGATTAAAAGCCTACTGAAATGAGATTTTCTTATTTAAACGGGGATAGCAGGTCCATTCTATGTGTCATACTTAATCATTTCGCGATATTGCCATATTTTTTCTAAAAGGATTTAGTAGAGAACATCGACGATAAAGTTCTCAACTTTTGGCTGCTAATCAAAAAGCCTTGCCTTTACCGGAAGTAGCAGACGATGTGCTGAAAGGATTTAGAAGAGAACATAGACGATAAAGTTTGCAAATTTTGGTCGCTAATAAAAAAGCCTTGCCTTTAGCGGAAGTAGCAGGCGATGTGCGCGTGACGTCACGGGTTGTAGGGTTCCTCACATCATCACATTGTTTACTATCATAGCCTCCAGCAAGAGCTATTCGGACCGAAAAAGCGACAATTAATTTGAGCGAGGATGAAAGATTCGTGGATGAGGAAATTTAAAGTGAAGGACTAAAAAAAAAGGCAATTGCAGTGGGAGCGATTCAGATGTTATTAGACACATTTACTAGGGATAATTCTGGAATATCCCTTATCCGTCTATTGTGTTGCTAGTGTTTTAGTGAGATTAAATAGTACCTGAAAGTTGGAGGGGTGTGTCCACGGGTGTGTTGACTGCGAGTGTCTCTGAGGGAAGTCACGCAGCTGCAGGAGGACGCTGACTCCGCTGATGTCTCCGGTAAGAGCAGACTTATTACCATAATTTTCTCACCGAAAACTGCCGCTTGACATGTGGTCGGGATCCATGTTCGCTTGACCGCTCGGTTCCATGGTAAAGCTTCAACTTCGGGAATTTTAAACAAGGAAACACCGGCTGTTTGTGTGGCTAAAGGCTAAAAGCTTCCCAACTCCATCTCTCTACTTTGACTTCTTCATTATTAATTGAACAAATTGCAAAAGATTCAGCAACACAGATGTCCAGAATACTGTGTAATTATGCGATTAAAGCAGACTACTAATAGCTTGGATCGGGCTGGAAAATAATGTCCGCTACAACCCAAGACGTCAAACCCACGCGTCATCATACCGCTACGTTTTCAACACGACACTTCGCGGGAAATTTAAAATTGCAATTTAGTAAACTAAAAAAACCATATTGGCATGTGTTGCAATGTTAATATTTCATCATTGATATATAAACTATCAGACTGCATGGTGGGTAGTAGTGGGTTTCAGTAGGCCTTTAAGAAAAGTAAGCGGCATGCTTTTGAAGCAAAGACATAAATTTAGCATAGTTTTGCTTTACTCGGTCACTGCAGATTCTAAGGTGCTCTGGATTGGAGTGGGCCCAGACGTCAAGGTAACCTGGGTGTATATACAAGGATTGTAGGCACCCCCCTGCTGTGACCTCCATGCTACAGCCAGCCAGCAAGTCAAAATAAATCAAAAGAATCAATAAGAATGATTGAACTTCTTCCAGCGCTGACGTCCGGGTCTGTGTCGAAGCGAATGCAGAACTGTAAGGTGATCAATACCCCAACACAAGCTCACTTCATCACAGACTGGCAGTACATGTTAGTGAGTTTGGACACAAAACCTGCAACGTTGTAAATGTTTGATTGAAGATGTCAGTTTGGCAATAATGTCCAGTTAGAACAACTCCATCTGTTGTGTCAAGCAAGTAATCTTCACTATCCTCAAGGCCTATTTTAGAGTTTTCCAGGAGGCTGTTGATAAAGTTAGGAAACTGAAATGGAAGTAGACTAGGAATGTGGGTTATGCGAAGTATGCTAAACTGGGTGACCTTCAGAGAGCTCTTCCTTTCTGTCACCAACATTTAAACTCTCGTTATCCATTCTCTGCTTGAGGCTCAAACTGGTCAGGAGGCAGAATTAAGTGTGTGATTGCCACCTGCCTCCATGTAAAAATAGTGTTCAGGGTGCCGTGCACCATTTTAGGTTTTCATTTTTTCCTATGTCGTATTTTACTAGCAAAAATAGCTTGGGAGTCCAAACCATGGCTCGGGGTGTTTAGCTGTCCTACGTGACCCAATGTCTGGTCGTCCGGCTCCATCATTTACACAATGAAATCACAGATCGCTTTAGCCTTTGGCTTGTCTCTGTTGGGTTTTTTTTTTTGCACACATTTTAATGCAGTGGCGATGTAAATTGCCCAGGGCTTTTCTTTGTGCCTGGATTTGCAAGGGATTTTTTTCCCCTCCCGTGGAATGTTTGCTAGGCATTTGGTGCGGGTGGCACGCGGGATGTTTTTCTCTGAAGGAGTAAAGAAGATCAACACCATGTTTGTTTACATTGTGAGTTTCGGTGAGCTCAGGGGAAGTTTATGACCTTGTAGGAGCGCCTGATTTGTTCCCCTTTGCCCACTTACATCACTAGGGCTGGGGTTTACCATGAATTGATTAACGTGGACCCCGACTTAAACAAGTTGAAAAACGTATTTGGGTGTTACCATTTAGTCGTCAATTGTACGGAATATGTACTGTACTGTGCAATCTACTAATACAAGTTTCAATCAATCAATTTGAATTTGGACGATTCTAGTCCCTCGTTTTGATTCCGCCTCCAAACGATTCTCGATTACAGTTCTTTTTAAAAAGGTAGGGTCAAAAATGTACTATTCTCAAAAGGCCATCTTCAACCAGTATATAAATATCAATTCTTTGAACTTTAATATAAATGTTGTTTTTTCCACAGGAGTATGCTTTGACTAAAGTTTAACTTAAAAAAAGAAGTATTTTCTAGTCAGGGTTTTATGCTGCAGATTCCGATGATCCATGAGCAAAATCGGCCGCTACCAATCACCTGTATTAACTCCAATTTTTTTAAATTAAATTATGGTGAGCGATAGGGCTACACAATTTTAAGAAAAAAAACAATAGCAATTTGATTTGTGATTTTTATATTTTGTAACTGGGAATCAGCACCTCCAAGTCCAAGTCCATGGTTCTCGCCCGTAAAAGGGTGGAGTGCTATCTCCGGGTTGAGGGAGGAGATCTTGCCCCAAGTGGAGGGGTTCAAGTACCAAAACAAAAACGCAAAATTATTGGAAAAAAATCAAAATACTCTAGTATTGATCAAAAGACTCAGTATCGAGTTTTAACTCTAGCCATTTATGGATTGACAATTTTTTTTTTTTTTACGTGTGTGACCGATAGCAACCGAGCTGTTACATTATACTATCTCTAAGTCTTATTCATTTACTTGTTAATAACTGCTTACTTTCTGCTGTAATGCGCTTTTATTTACACCTTTAAGATTACAAAGCACTTATTTATTTTGTTGTTTCAAGTAAGTTTAGTGGCAAGCTTAGCTATTACAGTGGCATGTCTGCTCCTCTTTGCTCCATCTCTGTGTGTAACATGTTTAGCCTCGTCCTCTATCCTTCCAGTGATTATTAAGCCTAAGAACCGTAGTTTGTTTGCCACAATTGATGATTGTTGACTCTGGAAGATAAGCTGTATGGGGATATAGTTAGCTGCGAGCGAACTGGGTGGTAGTTAATTTTTCCAGTCAGGAAACTGAGCATTGAATATTTGGACGATTCCAGTAGATCTGCGCGGATATTTGATAAGTCAATTAACCGGCGATAAATGAATATTAAGTCGGCAAGTTTTCCATCGTTCAAGCTTTTCATCAGTGTTCGAATCAGACAGTTGGGCGGATACGGCATCCAACATGTCCGGCTCGGTCTCGTCGAAGTCGTCATTAAAAGAGTCAGTGTCGCTGCTGTTAATGTTAAATTCTCTCGCTGTTGCTCTATTCCCGTGTTCTACTGTGTGACTGATCGCCTTGAGTTTAAACTCTGCGTCGTAGGAGCCATTTTGGGGTCTTTACACACAGAAACGGCACGCCTCCCGCAGTCATATATCCCAGCATGCACCGCGCGCTTCTTCTTCGTCGGGGGAAAACAAGGTCGGCGGCTGTAGAAGAAGAAGAAGAAGCGTATAAGAAGAAGCACACTTCTTCTTATACGGGGGAAAATTAAGTGGCGGCTGCTTACTGAGTTGCGAGACCTCCATCCATCCAGCCATCCATTTCTATCGCTTATTGTGGCGCAATATTGGTCCATATATAAGGCGCCCCGGATTATAAGGCGCACTGTCAGCTTTTGAGAAAATTTGAGGTTTTTAGGTGCGCCTTATATTGAGGAAAATACGGTATATATATATATATATATATATATATATATATATATATATATATATATATATATATATATATATATATATATATATATATATATATATATATATATATATATGTGTATATATATATATATGTATATATATATATATATGTATATATATATATATATATATATATATATAGGGGTGTAACGGTACTTGTATTTGTATTGAACCGTTTCGGTACGGGGGTTCCGGTTCGGTGCGGAGCAGTACCGAACGAGTTACACACGAACATATGAAGTAGCCGCCTATTCTAAAGTCTTAACAAGCTGCTCCGTTCCGTTCTGCCTCTGTCTGTACACAGCACCCTGCATTGTCCCTCCCTCACAACCATCTGATTGGTTACATACAAAGCCAATCAGCAATGCGTATTCAGAGCGCATGTCGTCAGCGCTTTAGTGTCGATGTCGAGCAGATGGGTCTTTAGCAGGGGAGCAACGCACTCTCCCCAAATTATATTCCAAGTCAACTACTTTCTAAACATCACTATGAGCCCGTTGACCTTTTAGAAAGAAACTGCAGCTCAGCTCACTCGCAGTCCTGGCTTTAGGTGAAGGCTAGTTAGCTTTTAGCGCAACGTTAACTCATTTTGCTGTGTGTGTGTGTGTGTGCGTGTGTGTGTGTGTGTGCGCGTGTGTTACGGACTGTTAATTGAGGTGTTAAAGCAGCAAAAAAGGACATTAAATGAAGAGTTTCTGTCTCTGATAGTGTATAAAATAATGTAAGTGCATCATAAAGCCTACATGAACTCCATGGTGGTCGGGGATGAATTTTCAGCTATAGTTACATGAATCATTAGTAATGTAGCAGCCTAGTTTTGAATGGCAGGGTCCATGCTATCACATGTTGATAAAAATATAACATTTACATAATAAAAATCAACTACAGGCTTCCCCAGTGCTGTAATAAATTAAGCATGATGAGTTGACTTGAAACTGTTTAATGTTGCAATTTTTATATGTAGAAGAAAAGTTGTCATTTTATTTAATCAAAGCAACAACTTGAAGGGGTTTAATGTGGATTAACGTGGGCAGAATTATTAGAGTGTTCCCAATGTTAAAAGAATCAAGCCGTTGTTTACAAATATGGTAAATAAATAACCAGAAAATGTATATTTCGTTGTTTTTTTACTGTACCGAAAATGAACCGAACCGTGACCTCTGAACCGAGGTACGTACCGAACCGAAATTTTTGTGTACCGTTACACCCCTAATATATATATATATATATATATATATATATATATATATATATATATATATATATATATATATATATATGTACAGTATATGCATGTTTCGAACGAAAATAATGTTCCTTCTAACTTACCTTGGTACCCTAAAATATGAGCCTTCCTTTAAGGCAACACTTGCCTTGACCATAAAAAGTTCAAATTTGAGGCCTGCAGTTGGTCTGTTTGACTCTGACACGATTGGGGCTAATCTTTAACTTGGTTTAAGATTTACAAGGGAAAGAACTATGTTCTAATGAATCACCTTTATTGTTGTAGTCGGTTGTTTTTTTCCCCTTCTCAGAGTTTGTGAGAGTGATATATAGTTTATCCGCAGAAAAGGATAGATTAAAGCCTAAATGCGGCAGGTCAATCGCACGCAGCCTTGTGCTTTTTGTGTTGTTTTCCAGGAGCCCACTGTTAACGTTTTTGAGAGATCTTCTGTGAGTCGGTGTGTGGCTCACATGGGAATGGGCACAAGTTTGACATATGCCTCAAAACCTGCTGTTTGCATTCAAGCTGAGGATGTACTTGAAGACTCCCTCAATGAACTCATTTGTAAGCAAGCAGGATGCATGGTGAAAATCTCTGGTCCCACAGTTGCCAATTTAACAAGTTGTGTGTTTTTAGCATAGATTAAAAATCAATATCAATATGAGAGTCATTTGCGACTGACTTAAAATGATTTGTATTTACCTGGTAAATTCGGTTAGCTTAATGTGAAGATTTAATTTGCAAGACAAATGACATTCATTCACTAAATAGTAATGATACGATCTAGAACATTTTATTACAGCTAACACCACACACACACACGCTTGCGCACACACATTTTGTTCAGCTTTGTTTGTCTTGGTAGAAATGTAACAAATATACTCCAGTGGACAAACTATTCAAACAACCGCCATTAGCGTCAGACTGACGCACATGTGGAAACATGTGCGTCCATAAAATGGCAATTTAAAACAGAGCACACTTCTTTTTTATTAGATTTTAAATGTTTGTTTTTTTTTTGCATTTATTTTAAGCTTTGGGCATTTGATTAAAACTGTATGTATTTATATACTGTATATGTATATATCCATCCATCCATCCATTTCCTACCGCTTATTCCCTTTGGGGTTGCCTATCTAAGCTACAATCGGGTGGAAGGCGTTGTACACCCTGGACAAGTCGCTACCACATCACAGGGCCAACACTGATAGACAGACAACATTCACACTCACATTCACACACTAGGGCCAATTTAGTGTTGCCAATCAACCTATCCCCAGGTGCATGTCTTTGGAAGTGGGAGGAACCCAGGACTACTCAGGACCTTCGTATTGTGAGGCAAACGCACTAACCCCTTTGCCACCTTGCGCCCCATATGTATATATTTTTATATATGTCGTGTTTATTTATTTTTATATATATATATATATATATATATATATATATATATATATATATATATATATAATATGTGTGTGTGTGTATATATGTATCTGTATGTATATATGTGTATATTTATATGTATATATATGTATATTTATATGTATATGTGTAAATATATATATATATATGTATATATGTATGTATATATATGTATATATATATATATATATATATATATATATATATATATATATATATATATATATATATATATATATATATATACACACACACATACATACACGGTGTATATGTATATTAGAGCTGTGAATCTTTGGGTGTCCCACGATTCGATTCAATATCGATTCTTGGGGTCACGATTCTATAATATATAGATTTTTTTCGATTCGATTCTCGATTCAAAAACAATATTTTTCCGATTTAAAAGGATTCTCTATTCATTCAATACATAGGATTTCAGCAGGATCTACCCCAGTCTGCTGACGTGCTAGAAGAGTAGTAGATTTTTTTTAAAAAGCTTTTATAATTGTAAAGGATAATGTTTTATCAACTGATTGCAATAATGTAATTTTTTTAAACTATTAAACGAACCAAAAATATGACTTATTTTATCTTTGTGAAAACATTGGACACAGTGTGTTGTCAAGCTTATGAGATGCGACGCAAGTGTAAGCCACTGTGACACTATTGTTCTTTATTTTTATTTTTATAAATGTCTAATGATAATGTCAATGAAGTATTTTTAATCACTGCTATGCTGCAATTGTAACTAATATTGATACTGTTGTTGATAATATTCATTTTTGTTTCACTACTTTTGGTTTGTTCTGTGTCGTGTTTGTGTCTCCTCAATTGCTCTGTTTATTGCAGTTCTGAGTGTTGCTGGATCAGGTTTGGTTTTGGAATTGGATTGCATTATTATGGTATTGCTGTGTATTGTTTTGTTGGATGGCTTAAAAAAAAAATATATATATTATTTTTTAATCGATTTTTAAAAAAATGACAATCGATTCTGAATCGCACAACGTATTTGATTCGATTCGTATTCGAATCGATTTTTTCCAACACCTCTAATGTGTATATATATATATATATATATATATATATATATATACTGTGTCTATATGTACATATATATATGTATATATGTATATACTGTGTATATATGTACATATATATATATACTGTGTATATATGTACATATATATATATACTGTGTATATATGTGTATATATATATATATATACACTGTGTATATATGTATATATATATATATACTGTGTATATATGTATATATATATATACTGTGTATATATATATATATATATATATATATATATATACTGTGTATATATGTGTATAAATATATATACTGTGTATATATATATATATATATATATATATATATATGTATATATGTATATACTGTGTATATATGTACATATATATATACTGTGTATATATGTATATATATATATATACACTGTGTATATATGTATATATATATATATACTGTGTATATATGTATATATATATATATACTGTGTATATATATATATATATATATATATATATATATACTGTGTATATATGTGTATAAATATATATACTGTGTATATATATATATATATATACTGTGTATATATGTGTATAAATATATATACTGTGTATATATGTATATATATATACTGTGTATGTATGTATATATACAGTACATATACATGTGTCTGTGTTGTATATATACAGTATGTGTTATATATATATATTTAAGGATGAGGTTCGCCCGGAGTTCCTTAAGGCTCTGGATGCTGTAGGGCTCTCTTGGTTGACAATACTTTCCAATATTGCATGGACATCAGGGGTCGTGCCTCTGGATTGGCAGATTGGGGTGGTGGTTCCTCTCTTTAAGAAGGGAACCGGAGGGTGTGTTCCAACTATTGTGGAATCACACTCCTCAGCTTTCTCGTTAAGGTCTATTCAGGTGTACTGGAGAAGAGCACTACTATACACTCGCCAGGGTCTTTGAGGGTTCTTAGGTGTTTGCCCAACAGTCTACATGTGCTTTGTGGACTTGGAGAAGGCATTCAACCGTGTACCTTGGGAAGTCCTGTGGCGAGTGCTGAGAGAGCATGGGGTATCGGACTGTCCGTATGATCGGTGTCAGAGCTTGGTCCGCATTGCCAGCATTAATTCGGACTCGTTTTCAGTGAGGGTCCAGCTCTGCCAGGGCTGCCACTTGTCACTTACGCTGTTCATAGCTTTTATGGACAGAATTTCTAGTTGCAGTCATGGCGTAGTGGGGATCTGGTTCGGTGGCTGCGGGATTGAGTCTCTGGCTTTTCCAGATAATGTAGTCCTGATGGCTTCATCTGGCCAGAATCTTCAGCTCTCTCTGAAACGGCTTACTGCCAAGTGTGAAGCGACTGGGATGAGAATCAGTACTTCCAAGTCCGAGTCCATGGTTCTCGCCCGGAAAAGAGTGGAGTGCCATCTCCATGAGCCGAACGGGTAAAATCAACTTAAAAATTAAACTATGACAACTTCAGATTGTTTCCTTTGTTTTATTTCGCACCAAAATCGAACAAGCACCTTCTAAAAATGTACATATCACAAATAATCATTTTGACAAAAAACTTCAAGATATTTGAAAATTCGGAGCTAAACATTGGTGCAGTTTCAAAAACACCATGAAGAACACAATGAACTTAGACTTAATCTCAGTGTATCTACAAAGCCATTAAGCTTTCCTTCACAGCCCATCTCGGAGTGAACAAAAAACTAAATAACGCTTAAAAAACTCTTTCATGTATCAACTGCTTCATTTGTCATTTCCACACATTAATCCTGTGCTAACGCAACAAACCACACCAACGGAGGTAGAAACTATTCAAGAGGGTTGAATTACTCCCTGCCTCCTAGAAAAAATAAAAGCGGTGCAATGTGTGAACAATTTCAACAAACCAAAAATAGAAAAATAAGACTGACAGTATTGCAGTAAATCACACACTGTTTAATTCCTTTATATTTGCACAGAATACAATAATTTTCACAGATCTATATCAATGTAGCATTTTAAGTGGGGTTACATATTGTTTATTTTGCTCCTGTTTGTTTTATGTTGGGTCGAGGGGGAGTTGTTGTAGCCCCGCTTTACTGTGTAACTCTTGCTTGATATACTTGCTTGTATAAACTATTTGCTTGCCTAAAAGAATTGCTACTGTGACATCCAGTGGACACATTTAGAACAGCAGTTTCTTTCATTTAAAAATGCAGCTCAATTTTATACTTGGCAAAGTCATCTCACGGGCCGAATTGAACCTTTTGGGCCCCATGTTTGACATACCTGTTCAAGCATATGTATTACTTCAAAACATACATTTTTAAGTGCGAAGAATTGTGAGGAAACATCAACTGTTTCAAGCAATTATTAAAAAACATACAGTTGCGTGCCTTTAAAGTGACAATGTAAACATCGAGTGTAAAACAATAATGTTCACTTAAGTGTCTTTCAACTTTTACTTTCTGAGAAGCGTTGTCCTCTACAGTGGACATGTTTATATCAGTCTGGAATGTGATGTTTCTCAGAAAAATTACCTAACAATATAACTTTTAATAATGTGAATACCTCACAAACTGATGTTTGGCTTCACAGGCTTGAAATATCTTTTCTGGATGAGCGTTTATGAGGTAGCGACTTGTCCAGGGTGTACGCTGCCTTTTGCCCAAATGCAGTCAGACATGCTCCAGCCTGTTTGCGACAACGAAAGAGACAAACGTTGGAAAAAAATAATGGGCGGATTAAGGATTTATTAAGTTGTTTTTCGGTTTCCTCATATTTCCAGCGTTGAACAATTTTTTGGGGTGATTAGCGCCTTGTAGTGCGACGTGACCGGCTGGCTCTGTTGCCTTGGAAATGCTGGAGACAAAAGTGGCACGCATTGCTTTGCAGAACCTTCGCCAGGGTTTGTTTGTGTTAGCAACATAACTCAAATACAAACCCCGTTTCCATATGAGTTGGGAAATTGTGTTAAAAGAAAATATAAACGGAATACAAAGATTTGCAAACCATTTTCAACCCATATTCCGTCGAATATGCTACAAAGACAACATATTTGGTGTTTAAACTGATAAGAAAAATGTATTTTGCAAATCATTAACTTTAGAATTTGATGCCAGCAACACGTGATAAATAAGTTGGGAAAAGTGGCAATAAATACTGATAAAGTTGAGGAATGCTCATCAAACACTTATTTGGAACATCCCACAGGTGTGCAGGCTGATTGGGAACAGGTGGGTGTCATGATTGGGTATAAAAACAACTTCCCAAAAATGCTCAGTCTTTCACAAGAAAGGATGG
This sequence comes from Nerophis ophidion, assembly GCF_033978795.1. Taxonomy (NCBI): domain Eukaryota; kingdom Metazoa; phylum Chordata; class Actinopteri; order Syngnathiformes; family Syngnathidae; genus Nerophis; species Nerophis ophidion. The sequence continues at coordinate 14,037,085 of NC_084630.1, read as the reverse complement.
GGCGAGGTACACCCCTTTGTCCACATCTGCGTGAGCAAATAGTCAAACAGTTTAAGAACAACGTTTCTCAAAGTGCAATTGCAAGACATTTAGGGATTCCAACATCTACGGTCCATAATATCATCAAAAGGTTCAGAGAATCTGTAAAAATCACTCCACGTAAGCAGCATGGCCGGAAACCAACTTTGAATGACCTTGACCTTCGATCCCTCAGACGGCACTGTATCAAAAACCGACATCAATCTCTAAAGGATATCACCACATGGGCTCAGGAACACTTCAGAAAACCACTGTCACTAAGTACAGTTCGTCGCTACAAATGTAAGTGCCAATTAAAGCTCTAGTATGCAAAGTGAAAGCCATTTGTCAACAACATCCAAAAACGCCGCCGGCTTCTCTGGGCCCGAGATCATCCAAGATGGACTGATGCAAAGTGGAATAATGTTCTGTGGTCTGACGAGTCCACATTTCAAATTGTTTTTGGAAATATTCGACATAGTGTCATCCGGACCAAAGGGGAAGCGAGCCATCCAGACTGTTATCGACGCAAAGTTCAAAAGCCAGCATCTGTGATGGTATGGGGGTGCATTAGTGCCCAAGGCATAGGTAACTTACACATCTGTGAAGGCACCATTAATGCTGAAAGGTACATACAGATTTTGGAACAACATAAGGTGCCATCTAAGCGCTGTCTTTTTCATGGACGCCCCTGCTTATTTCAGCAAGACAAGCCCAAGCCACATTCAGCACGTGTTACAACAGCGTGGCTTCGTAAAAAAAGAGTGTGGGTACTTTCCTGGCCTGCCCGCAGTCCAGACCTGTCTCCCATCGAAATTGTGTGACGCATTATGAAGCTTAAAATATGACAGCGGAGACCCCGGACGTTTGAACGACTGAAGGTCTACATAAAACAAGAATGGGAAAGAATTCCACCTTCACAGCTTCAACAATTAGTTTCCTCAGTTCCCAAACGTTTATTGAGTGTTGTTAAAAGAAAAGGTGATGTAACACAATGGTGAACATGCCCTTTCCCAACTACTCTGGCACGTTTTGCAGCCATTAAATTCTAAGTTAATTATTATTTGCAAAACAAAATTTTTTTTTATGAGTTTGAACATCAAATATCTTGTCTTTGTTGAGCATTCAATTGAATATGGGTTGAAAAGGATTTGCAAAGTATTGTATTCCGTTTATATTTACAGCTAACAAAATTTCCCAACTCATATGGAAACATGGTTTGTAGATAGATTTTAAAGACATTTTGAAGGAAATATCAAAAAATAAAAAAAATCCTGTTATTGACTACGAATACACTTACTTCCTGCTTACAGCATTCCGTACCCCCTCCTTGGTGTCCCGCTCAGCGTAGAGGATTCTGGGAAATGTAATTTATTTCAGACACGTGTCAACGCTAAAGCATGGAAAATAAATTACACACCAAGTTTTTCTTTTGATACTGTTAGGGTGTCACGGTATTATTGGGGCGGTATTGCTCGGTTGTTAGAGCGGCCGTGCCAGCAACGTGAGGGTTGCAGGTTCGATCCCCGCTTCTGCCGTCCTAGTCCCTGCCGTTGTGTCCTTGGGCAAGACACTTTACCCACTTGCTCCCAGTGCTACCCACACTGATTTAAATGTAAAAATTAGATATTGGGTTTCACTATGTAAAGCGCTTTGAGTCACTAGAGAAAAAGCGCTATATAAATATAATTCACTTCACTTCACTTGTGAAGACTTTAAAACCGAAATACTGCAGTATGGTAAATGGGTTATACTTGTATAGAGTTTTTCTACCTTCAAGGTACTCAAAGCTCTTTGACACTATTTTCACATTCACCTATTCACACACTGATGGGGGGAGCTGCCATGCAAAGCGCTAACCACAACCCATCAGGAGAAAGGGTGAAGGGTCTTGCTCAAGGACACAACAGACGTGACTAGGATGGCTGAAGCCGGGAATCGAACCCCTGCTGTGCTGCCTGTAAACATAATAATAACGCAAGTGACTATATACAAGGACATAAACTTTCATTTCTCATTACTGTGAAATTGTTAACAATTGTACTGTATTTACTTGTCCATAATAAATAAAATGGGCTAATTTCTGTGAGCAACATTTTAATTTAAATACATCTTCAACATTATAAAGAGCATTTTCTTTCCAGTTGGAAAAACTAGGTCAGGTTGTCCTTTTTTTTTTTTTTTTGCCATCACAGAATCCTCGCTCGTTCGTTTATGTTGATGGGCTCATATTGCCCATCCAGGTTGAAGATGAAATATTCTCACAACGTGACATTAGGCTTTTTAATCATATTTTTTCTTGGTAGTTTTTGTTACTTTGCAGGACTTCTCACTAGCGAGTTACGAGTAGCGAGGTTCTCTGTACGTGCTTCCTGTGGGTGTAAACTAGCGGTCTTGCTCTCTGCCAACCCGGGACAAAGATTGTGAATGACTGCAAAGAGAGCTTACAGCGTTAAGTTAATTATACTGTCAAATGAACGTGCTCAGATGCTTTCTCTCTGTTTGAAGTGAGAGACAAAGAAAACAAACACACTCATGTAGCAATTTATCCATACCGGCAACTTAATTTTCTTTTATTGTTCGATTGATTGATTTATTGACTATCAGCCCAGGCTTAGTGTAGTCACCATCAAACCTTTTTTTCATGGTGCAAGTGGTGTTTTTTATTAGTGTAAAGGCTGCTCCAGTGCGGCGCATACACACTTGCTGTTTCCTTAACCACTTTTGATTGGCTAGAATTCAAAGGGCATAAGACTTAACAATTATGATTGGCGAGCATGTATGTCACTCAAATGTTGGTGACGGCGGTAAAGAAACCCAACACCTCCGCCTCTCTCGGTTTGGTTTTGCACTAAGAAAAACCTCAATGTTGATTCGATGTCCATTAATGGTGTGGTTCTACTATGTAGAATATCGCAATATATTACCATATTAAAATATTGCATTATTGTATTTTTAATCATGTACCCAGCTCTACTTTACACTATATTTTTTGAGATGTGAATAATATTTCATCAATTATTCTGTGTATGATTGACAATTAGAGATGTCCGATAATGGCTTTTTTGCGATATCCGATATTCCGATATTGTCCAACTCTTGATTATCAACCGATAACGATTTATACAGTCGTGGAATTAACACATTATTATGCCTAATTTTGTTGTGATGCCCCGCTGGGTGCATTAAACAATGTAACAAGGTTTTCCGAAATAAATCAACTCAAGTTATGGAAAAAAAATGCCAACATGGCACTGCCATATTTATTATCGAAGTCACAAAGTGCATTACTTTTTTGTAACATGCCTCAAAACGGCAGCTTGGAATTTGGGACATGCTATCCCTAAGAGAGCATGAGGAGGTTGCGTTGGGCAGGGTTGGGGTATATTGTAGCGTCCCGGAAAAGTTAGTGCTGCAAGGGGTTCTGGGTATTTGTTCTGTTGTGTTTATGTTGTGTTACGGTGCGGGTGTTCTCCCGAAATGTGTTTGTCATTCTTGTTTGGTGTGGGTTCACAGTGTGACGCATATTTGTAACAGTGTTAAAGTTGTTTATACGGCCACTCTCAGTGTGACCTGTATGGCTGTTGACCAAGTATGCTTGCATTCACTTGTGTGTGTGTGAAAAGCCGTACGTATTATGTAATTGGGCTGTAACACAAAGGCAGTGCCTTTAAGGTTTATTGGCGCTCTGTACCACTCCGTACAGCGGCGTTTTAAAAAGTCATAAATTTTACTTTTTGAAACCGATACCGATTATTTCCGATTTTAGATTTTAAAGCATTTATCGGTCGATAATATCGGCAGCCCGATATTATCGGACATCTCTCATGACAATTAATGAATAGTGTCTTGAAACAAAAAAAGGTGCTGATTATTATGTCCCATCTAGTTTAAATGTTTAGAAGAATAATATGAGATCAGCTATCGTCATTCTTCTCACTGTACTGCACTATAGCCCATCCCACTATATTCTTCTTAATATAACACTGGCATTGAAACAGGAGTTCAGAACATTAAATGAGTTGTACTTGTATAGCGCTTTTCTACCTTCAAGGTACTCAAAGCGCTTTGACACTACTTCCACATTTACCCATTCACACACACATTCACACACTGATGGAGGGAGCTGCCATGCAAGGCGCCAACCAGCACCCATCAGGAGCAAGGGTGAAGTGTCTTGCTCAGGACACAACGGACGTGACGAGGTTGGTTCTAGGTGGGATTTGAACCAGTGACCCTCAGGTTGCGCACGGCCACTCTCCCACTGCGCCACGCCGTCCCATTGACAAAGAGACTATCCTATCCAATGGAAAATAAAAATAACAATAATTTATTTATTGTTGATTTCCCCTCTTAGATGGTAATGTGCATTTCCTTCATCTTTCTCTTATTGATTTCAAATGGCAGAAAATAGATAAACAATTAAAACAGTACGGCATGTATCGGATGGTTATATTATTCCTACAACAAGGAGAATGGCTATTATTTGTGAATAGTCAGGTATGGCGAAAAATGTTATGTTTTGGGGGTCCCGAAAACACATTTTTAGAAATAGCTTTTTAGAGCAACTTTTAATTGAGTATTATTTTTTGAGCAATGACAGTTTAAAAAAAACAAAAAACAAAACAAAATTCTTGACTATCCGAAATACCCCTACTCATAAATGTGTTTTTAAAAAGTCATACCACGCTTAAGTCTCCAGATCAACTTCAAATCCATCCGTTGATTATAAGTTGTATTTGTTTTATGCTCTTTTGTCGAAGAAAACATAGGTTTTTTATATGTGAAATACAAAATATGCAATATTTTCCCCCCCAAAAATATTTTTAAGTAAAATTTTTGTTGTGAAGTAATTGGAGCCTTGAATATTTCAGTAATTTAAAACATTGATTTTGATGGGGCAGCACGGTGGAACAGGGGTGACTGCATGTGCCTCACAATATGAAGGTCCTGAGTTGTCCTAAATTCAATCCCAGGCTCTGGATCTTTCTGTGTGGAGTTTGCATGTTCTCCCCGTGAATGTGTGGGTTCCTTCCGGGTACTGCGGCTTCCTCCCACCTCCAAAGACGTGCACCTGGGGATAGGTTGATCGGCCTAAATTTGGCCTAGTGTGTGAATGTGAGTGTGAATATTGTCTGTCTATCTGTGTTGGCCCTGCGATGAGGTGGCGACTTGTCCAGGGTGTACACCGCCTTCTGCCAGAATGAAGCTGAGATAGGCTCCAGCATCCCCGCGACCCCAAAAGGGAGAAGAGATAGAAAATGGATGGATGGCTTTATTTTTTTAAACCCCATATTTCAGGGATTTTTAAATCAAGTTTTTCATAGGCCGTAAGCCATAATCAATCACCACAATTATATATATATATTTTTTTTAAAAAGGCTTGAAATATCTTGATTTGCATGTAATGAGCCTACGTCATAATGTTAGTTTCACCACCTAATTGCTGGAATAATATTCAGTTGTTTTGCAAAAAGCCTGGATTTATGTAAGGGTGCTACGATTAATAGATTAAATTGATTAATACAATTAGAAAACAAGCTCTGATTAATATTCTGTTGCATTGATTAATCGTTTAATGAGTGTAACTAATAAAACTGCTAAAATCCAGACCGCATAGAGTGCCCACTACTTTAAAAACGTCAATATAGTTTCTGCACGGTCGCTGTAATAGCTATGGTGTGTGGGTGCTACGATCGGTTTTATCTGATTTAATTTGTATATATTTTTTGTTTTTTTTATTGTTGAAAGTGCACGTTCAATTTTGATTGTTTTATTTAAAAAAAAAAAAAGAATTAAGGTTAATACAAGCAGAATTGTTTTTATTTCAACTATGTTCCCTAAAATATGCATTGAAGCTATAAAGTATGTTTAATCCGATTATTCGATTAATCGAACAAACTATTTGATAGATTACATGATTACTAAAATAATCGATAGCTGCAGCCATATATATTTGTACTCACCCACGTTTTGGAATCATATTGCACCAAAGGCTTTTACGAACTCTTACTGAGTTAATGATTTTAAATTGCTGATGCTCAAGTAGGCTCTTATGTATGTTCTTCTTTTCATTGATAAATTCATGTCTATGTAATACAGTAAAGCCCAACTTTACAACTTTGGCATATCAGTAAGTGGAATAAATTATGGAATGTATTAAGCAAAGAAATCAAACAATGTACTTTACTAATATGATCCAGTTTAAAAAAAACAACTGTTGGAACTCAAAGTGTTTATTTACAAAGGACAAGGAAGACCAATTGTGATAAACGTATTAAACTTCTGGAAAATAAGATTATGTCATTAAGTGAATCATAACTGACTTAACTATGTATTACCAGAACTGTTGTATTTCGAAATCCCTGTTGTATATGGTGTTACAAAATGAGAACAAAAATTAAATATATGTGTTAATAATTGCTGTGAGGTGAAATGGGGTAGGATTAAACAAGCTTAGCTCTTTCCTACTCCTTTTTGGGTAGGAAGAGAAATGGAAAATATGGGATGTATCGTATTGAAATTGTATAAATGTTCGGAATAAACTCTAAGCAACCTACCCGACCGACAAACCAACATTATTCATCTTGTGAAATAATGAATGGGTATATTCTGGGTCTCAATGACGCAGCGTTTTATTTATTTTTTACATTTTCATAAAAAAAAGGTATGTATTTTATGCCTAATTTCTCCAGGATCTTTCAGAGTGGTGCAAGATTTTGCAACATTGTCAAAGTAGATTCATTTCAAAAACATTTGCAACTATACTACAAATGAAAATTCACTTAAACTTTTTGAGCATAACTTTATATGTTAACAAAGCAATACAGAGTTACATTTTTTTTAGGGTTGTGTCTAAAGCAGTGGTTCTTAACCTTGTTGGAGGTACCGAACCCCACCAGTTTCATATGCGCATTTACCAAACCCTTCTCTAGTGAAAAATAAAATGTTGTTTTTTTTTAATTCAAGAAAAACTTATGTTTTTTTTTTTGTTATTTCACAAAATGAACCGTGCATGAACATCACCTTGTTCACAGAACAAAACCATGATTTCACAACAAATTACACACCTTACCATGACTTGCTTAACGTGGACCCCAACTTAAACAAGTTGAAAAACCTATTTGGGTGTTACCATTTAGTGGTCACTTGTACAGAATATGTACTGTACTGTGTAAACTCTACTGTATCATATAATGTATTATCTTCCTTTGCAATCTGCTAGTAAAAGTTTCAATCAATCAATCAATCAAAAAACCTGAAAATCAGATGGAAAATTAGAGGGAACATTGTTTGGGGGTATCCATAATACGCCGACAGGGAGAAGTTTTTATTTACACGATAATTCGGATGTGTCTATACCTCCGTGGTGGAGACTCCGCCGAACCCCTGAGGCCGATTTACCGAACCCTTAGGGTTCGATCGAACCCAGGTGAAGAACCACTGGTCTAAAGAATATAGTCGGAAAAATTATGTTCAATAATGTTTTGTTATAATAATAACAGTTAGGCAGTTAATTTCCTTTCAGTTTTAGAGTCATGTAAATCTCACAGAGTAAGTCTTGATATATTCTTATTTTACTGTTATATTGTTATTCCCATTGTTTTTATTCTTTTTGTAATATTTCTCTATTTCGTTTCCTTTTAAACCCCCATTATTTACTTTTTACTTTTTTTTAAATTGATCTCAACTCTGTACACTGCTCCTGGAATTTTAATTTTCCTGAAGGAACGCTCCAGAAGGAATCAATAAAGTACTATCTATCTATCTATCTATCTATCTATCTATCTATCTAATGGCCTGAACTGGAATGCTTAAAGGGGAACATTATCACCAGACCTATGTAAGCGTCAATATTTAACTTGATGTTGCAGAACAAAGACCTTATGTTTTTTTAACCGATTTCCGAACTCTAAAAGGGTGAATTTGGCGATGTAAACGCCTTTTCAATTGTTCGCTGTCGGAGCGTTGTGACGTCAAAACGTGAAGCAGTCCACCATTTTCTCAAACACATTACACGCAGCAAGTCAAATCAGCTGTTATTTTCCGTTTTTTCGACTGTTTTCCGTACTTTGGCGACATTATGCCTCGTCGGTGTGTTGTCGGAGGGTGTAACAACACGAACAGGGACGGATTCAAGTTGCACTAGTGGCCAAAAGATGCGAAAGTGGCAAGAAATTGGACGCACATTTTACCGACGACACCTATGCTACGACAGAGATGGCAAGAATTTGTGGATATCCTGCGACACTCAAAGCAAATGCATTTCCAACGATAAAGTCAAAGAAATCACAAAGGTGAAATTTGTTGATGTTATTGACTTATGTGCTAATCAGGCATATTTGCTCACGGCATTACTGCAAGCTAATCGATGCTAATATGCCATTTCAGCTAGCTGTATGTACATATTGCATCATTTTTCCTCATTTGTAGCTATATTTGCATCCAGCCTTTCTCTCCCCCCCTTTAAATGCCAAACAAACACCTACCAATCGACCGATTAAAGTTGCACCAGTGGTCATAAGATGCAATCGTTGGTTAGAAGGCGATCGCCGAATTCGTCCTCGATGCCGCTGTCTGTCGTGATGTGACTCAATTACTTCAGTTTCTTCTTCAATTTCGTTTTCGCTATCTGCCTCCACACTCCAACCATCCATTTCAATACATTCGTAATCTGTTGAATAGCTTACGGTGCTGAAATCCGAGTCCGTCTGAATCCGAGCTACTATGCCATACTTTTCTGTGCTATCCGCCATAGTTGTTTTTGTTGGCTTCACGAAGTGACGTCACAGGACAATAGACGGGTGGCTATAACGACGGTTAAAATCAGGCACTTTGAAGTCGTTTTTCGGGATATTGCGTGATAGGTAAAATTTTCAGAAAAACTTCGAAAAATAAAATAAGCTACTGGGAACTGATTTTTATTGGTTTTAACCCTTCTGAAATTGTGATAATGTTCCCCTTTAAGGGAAACAAACGTTTACTAACTGTTACTTTCTTCTGAAAAAATTTAGACTGCTGAGATACACAAAAATCCCTGTACCAACATGCCTTTGTGACCAGCAAATACTCTGTTCGTTAAAATGCTAACGTATTACACCTTCAGCTTTTTGAGCACAGAGGCCATCCAGTCGGGTTAGTGTGTGTTTGGACAGGCTGATTGCAGTTGGCTACGGGCCACCACACTAATCCACTGTTTGCGTATTTCCTTGTTGGCCCTGCAGCAGTGTGAACATGAGCGTTTGGATGATGTGTAAACAGGGTTGGTGAAACAAACAGTGTTGCATTACCACCTGCTTGGACACTATTATTTTGGTCATTTATAACCGTCAATATTATGTAATACATTTGTCTCCTACATTTTTTATTTTCTGTACTTTTAAGTCAAAATAAGACAGCTAAATGTTTTGATTTTGCTTCTTTTTTTCCCCTCAGGGTTAAAAACCTACCTGATCTCAGGACGTAAATGGGGACGCGACATACAATGTGGCTGTTCTCAACTGGGAGGTGACTTTGTAGGGATGCCCTCCTGTACTCCGAGCCATACCCCGGACATCATCCTTGGGGGAGGCCAAGCTGCTGAGCCTTTGCTGCCCAACCAACCACCAGATAGGACTGGGGTAGGTCACAAATAAAACTAAATCATTGTGTTCGGGGGGAAAAAATACAAATACAGTGGTACCTCAACTTAAAAGTGTGTTAGAATGGAAGTTGTCTTTCTGTTATTTAAAGGCCTACTTAAATGAGATTTTCTTATTTAAACGGGGATAGCAGGTCCATTCTATGTGTCATACTTGATCATTTCGCGATATTGCCATATTTTTGCTGAAAAGATTTAGCAGAGAACATCGCCGATAAAGTTCGCAACTTTTGGTCGCTAATAATAAAGCCTTGCCTGTACCGGAAGTAGCAGACGATGTGCGCGTGGCGTCACTGGTTGTAGGGCTCCTCACATCCTCACATTGTTTATAATCATAGCCAGCAGCAGCAAGAGCCATTCGGACCGAGAAAGCGACAATTTCAAAAAGCACCAACTCGTCTAAATAAAAGAAAGCAGAGCAGGAAAGAGACGGCAGATCAACTGGTCTAAAAGGGGGGTCGATTTAAAGGCTAGAGTACACAAATTAGTTTTAAGATGTGACTAAAATGCTTCTACTGAGGTAGATACCACTTTCAGGAAATGTCAGAAATGGGATAAGTAACAAGTGACTAGATTTTAAAGGTGATCCAATCCTTACTACTACATTACAAAGCTAAACTTCTCTATGTGAGTATGTTCCCCCTTAGCGCACACAGACAAAGACAGTGGATGACTGACAAGAGGGTTCATTCTGTTTATTTCATTCAACACCAAACCAAAGTCTTGATCGCGATTCAATGAGTGAACTCTCTTACAGCGAGTTTGGAAGAAACAGACCAACACAACAAGGACATTGCAGACTTGGCTATTTCATTCATCCTTCAATTGTCTGGGTTTATTTGTCTGTCTGTTTGTTAGCAACACTATGGACAGATTTGATTAAACTTTCAGAAAATATCCGAAATGAGATAAGGTCAAAGTAAATATGAGGTTGATCCGGATCGCCGTCTGGAATCAAGATTTTTTAAAGGATTCTTTACTATTTGGAGATCGTGCATAGCAAGGTGTCTGCATTCTCTGAGTGCTTTTCGAGTTGTGACATGACCAGTTGTTGTCTTACAAGCCTTATGAGCTATGCAAATTCAAAGTTTTAGCTATTTCTTTCAAAATGAATTGATCGTATGTGAACTCTTTCACTGCTCTTCCTTTCCAGCCTCCTTTTGCATCGCGCACTGAGGTCACGGCTTCAGTGACAGAGCAGGGCGATGAGATGGCAGTGCTAAACGGCTGCCAGGAGGAGCACAAGACGAGCAGTGCCAAGGTGTAGCATACACACGCACGCACAATACCAGCAAGTGTGTTTCAGGCATAGCACTTAGAACCGTTTCCTTGTCTGTTTCCAGTTCCTTCCCAGCAATCCCCTCAGGATGGCCAACGGTCTCCTCTCCCCGCCACTGGAGGACGCAGTGCGGGCAAGCCAGAGCTCTCTGTGCGACATGCTTCAGGAGAAAGAGAAAAAGACGAGCACCAGCACAATGACCGGCACCAGTATGGGCATGGCTGTTGGCACCGGACCAGCGGGTACTGGCATGGAACACTCCGCCCTTATTCAGTTGCGTGCAAAGAACTTTCGAGAAAAGAGCGACGCTCACTTTGTGGATGTAATCAGAGAGGACAGGTAAGCAAATGGAATTCTTAGACTGGTGATGCTAGTTATGCATGACTGAATTTGCATCGCAGTGGTGAAATGATCTACCGATTGCATTCATAGCCAGAAGACCAAACACTAATGTCCACTCCAGAGGACTTTGGTTTTTTGGAGGATATACAGTTGCACTCAAAATTATTGAAATTATTTGAAAAATATTTATAAAATACATGTATTTATTAATTTCAATAGATACATTGAAAATAAAAATAGTGTGAATTATATTTATATAGCGCTTTTCTCTTGTGATTCAAAGCGCTTCACATAGGGAAACCCAATATCTAAAGTTACATTTAAACCAGTGTGGGTGGCACTGGGAGCGGGTGGATAAAGTGCCCAAGGACACAACAGCAGAAGCGGGGATCGAACCTGGTACCCTCAAGTTGCTTGGCACGGTCACTCTACCATAGTAAAATTACTGTTTTAAAGCTGGGTGTGCTAAACTTCTATTGAAAAGGTTTAATTTTGTCGATTTATTGTAAATACATTTACACTTTAATTCATTTATTTTGACACACCTCGGACTGGCTAACTAATGCTGATGTAGGTGGTTATCTACTACTCAGTGGCCTTGTGGTTAGAGCAGGGGTCGCCAACCTTTTTGAAACCAAGAGCTACTTCTTGGGTACTGATTAATGCGAAGGGCTACCAGTTTGATACACACTTAAATAAATTGCCAGAAATAGAAAATTTGCTCAATTTACCTTTGATATATATATATATATATATATATATATATATATATATATATATATATATATATATATATATATATATATGTATAATAAGGGTATTTCTGTCTGTCATTCCGTGATACATTTTTGTTCCTTTCACGGAAGATTTTTGTTGAGAATAAATGATGAAAAAAAACACTTAATTGAACGGTTTAAAAGAGGAAAAAACACGAAAAAAATGAAAATTAATTTTGAAACATAGTTTATCTTCAATTTCGACTCTTTAAAATTCAAAATTCAACCTAAAAAATTGAAGACAAAAACTAGCTAATTTGAATCTTTTTGAAAAAAAAAAAAAAAAAAAAAAATTATGGAACATCATTAGTAATTTTTCCTGATTAAGATTGATTTTAGAATTTTGATGACATGTTTTAAATAGGTCAAAATCCAATCTACACTTTGTTAGAATACATAACAAATTGAACCAAGCTATATTTCTAACAAAGACAAATCATTATTTCTTCTAGATTTTCCAGAACAAAAATTTTAAAAGAAATTCAAAATACTTTGAAATAAGATTTAAATTTGATTCTACAGATTTTCTAGATTTGCCAGAATATTTTTTTTGACTTTTAATCATAAGTTTGAAGAAATATTTCACAAATATTCTTCGTCGAAAAAACAGAAGCTAAAATGAAGAATTAAATTCAAATGTATTTATTATTCTTTACAATAAAACAAATACATTTACTTGAACATTGATTAAAATTGTCAGGAAAGAAGAGGAATGAATTGAAAAGGTAAAAAGGTATATGTGTTTGAAAATCCTAAAATTATTTTTAAGGTTGTATTTGTTTCTCTAAAATTGTCTTTCTGAAAGTTATAAGAAGCAAAGTAAAAAAATTAATGAATTTATTTAAACAAGTGAAGACCAAGTCTTTAAAATATTTTCTTGGATTTTTCAAATTCTATTTGAGTTTTGTCTCTCTTAGAATTAAAAATGTCGAGCAAAGTGAGACCAGCTTGCCAGTAAATAAATACAATTTAAAAAATAGAGGCAGCTCACTGGTAAGTGCTGCTATTTGAGCTATTTTTAGAACAGGCCCGCGGGCGACTCATCTGGTCCTTACGGGCTACCTGGTGCCCGCGGACCCCGCCCCGCATTGGTGGCCCCTGGGTTAGAGTGTCCGTCCTGAGATCGGTAGATTGGGGGTTCAAACCCCGGCCGAGTCATAACAAAGACCAAAAAAATGGGACCCATTGCCTCCCTGCATGGCACTCAGCATCAAGGGTTGGAATTGGGGGTTAAATCACCATAAATAATTCCCGGGCGCGGCACCGGTACTGCCCACTGCTCCCCTCACTTCCCAGGGGGTGATCAAGGGTGATGGGTCAAATGCAGAGGACAAATCTCACCACACCTAGTGTGTGTTTGACAATTATTGGTACTTTAACTCTAACTTTAACTTAACTTATTGACATCGTCAAAATCAAAATCTGAACTAACTATTGGTTCCACACAGGATCCTATTTTGACAGAAGAACCGCATGCAAAACGTCAAGAAATGAAAGACTGGGTGCTTTGTATTAAATTTTACCACAAACCTACCTGGCTGCTTCCTGCTGTCACTGACAAGGATATCATGGCAGATTCCCCCTGATACCGTCAGTTGTTCATTAATGCTTGTTGTGCAAAGCAGAAAATACCGGGTTCAAACCCTGGTTGTAGTAGAGATAGCAAGGTCCTTATATCTTTGTTTTAAATATGTCCTGAGGCAACAAAAATAAATACTGAATTTGTTTTAGTACAAAAAAAAAAATACACCAATTGTTTCACATAAAGCGTAAAAACATTTTATAATCGGGATGAGGCTTCAAATACAATGCTGCCTAGGGCTTAAATTGAGCACTTCTTCCACATTAAGACTTTGGCGACACAGGGGATAAAAGATTTATCGCAGCCGTTGGTTGACATGAATTGTGATGGTTTTAGTGGGTTGGAATTGTGACGGTTAGTGGGTTAGTTAGAGCCACCTCAAGAAGGAAAAAGAGCTGCTAAGATGTGTTTAATCGGGGATTTCCAAAGTGTAGCCAAGGGAGCATTTGCATCCCGCAGCTCAAGTTTTGTTGGCCCGCAGGATTTTCCATCCATCCATCCATTTTCTACCGCTTATTCCCTTTTGGGGTCACGGGGGGGCGCTGGCGCCTATCTCAGCTACAATCGGGCGGAAGGTGGGGTACACCCTGGACAAGTCGCCACCTCATCGCAGGGCCAACACAGATAGACAGACAACATTCACAGGTTGATTGGCAACACTAAATTGGCCGCAGGATTTTATTGATATAAAATCAAGCAAAAAATAACAAAAATGTAAATGTAAGAACAAGGAGCAAAACAATGTTATGATAAAAAGCATAGTAACAACAAATATTACGCTTTGTCACCTATAACACGACGCTTACACAAAGGTTTGTATTTAAATTGTATAATTTGTCTTTTTAGAATTGTCTTTTACAAAATAAAAATAATATCAAAAAATGTTCGGACTTTTTAGTGTTCCACCCTTGGTGGGTGGGTGGGTGAAGCCAGTTTTTTTAATCTTTTTATTTTTATTTTAATTTAAATACCGATACTTTCTGTGAATATATTTTTTCAGCCCGACAAACACATGGCAAATACTGGCCAGTCCTTTTTTTTTTCATAACATCTAAGTCACAACGAATTACATTTAAAAAAAAAAAAATCACAATGTAATCTAATTAGTTGAATTGTTAACATTGAATAAGTTGCCTGTAAAACTGTTTGCCTTGAACGCTTTCAGCAAATATGTTATATTTTGAAACTTATTTTGCAGTAAAGAAGAAATGACTGTGTTCACGATTATTGCTGTGTAAATATACAGTTCTTATGTCGTGTCATGCTGCTTACCCACAGTGAGCACATCAACATTTCCGGAACAATTTTCATAGAAATCATCCCTTTGGGTCTTAAATTGTATACGTACATGTACAACATGTCAGCAATGTATGACATTAGCTTTGGCAGGCATTTCTTAATATAATAATAACAAGGTGGGCCCAATGTAGTCAAGTTGGCGACATAAGCAGGACCACATTCAAACGACTCCACTGTAAATTACAAGGGGTGAAACAATTTGTGGAAAAAAAGGATAATATAATTTGTCAACGATAACAGGTGACGCTATCACTTGTGTGTTTCTGGATGGAAAAGAACATTGGCGTGTCTGCGCGACCAGTGACCGCTAAGCACCAGAAAGAGAAAAATGGCTGCGGCCACTACAACACAAGGAATTAAAACTGAATTTATCAAGACACAAATAACTTGCTTGATTGCAAAGCGGACTTTGGTTTTATGGCAGTGCGCCTGTGATGCGGGAGCATTTAAAGCAAAGGCATAACAGATATTTGGAGCATACAGTCTTTCCTCGGTAAGATAGTTTGCTTAATAGATAGCTAGCTAACAACAGTGAGACAAAGTTGTGTGAAAAATAGATTTCACTTTCCCTTTAGCCAAAGTCCGCCAGTTAACTGTTGTGCATATACTTTTCATCACAAATGACTGTTTTTTTTAGGGAGCTAGATAAGTTTGATGTTTTGTTGTTATTCCTGCCCTTTCTGCTTTTCTTTGCTTATAAAGCAATTATTTGTTTTTATCTGAACGTTGCCTGCCCTTGCACTTTAATAGATACAAGTTTAATTGGATTATTATTTTTTCAAGCAGCATCAATAAATAAATCTGAATGAAGTAGTCATCTTCAATTTATTCACTGTTCATTAGCACATGCCTGAAAAAAATTATAAGATTAATTTAAAAGCCGATGGCTAAATTACAGCCACTGGATGTGTACACCTTGCAATCCAATTAGTCAAGTAATTGCTAAAATAGTCGATGACCAGTCTACTATCAAAATAGACATTAGTTGCAGCTAGAGTTGTCCGATAATGGCTTTTTTGCCTATATCCGATATTCCAATATTTTCCAAATCTTAATTACTGATACCGATATCGACCGATACCGATATATACAGTCGTGGAATTAACACATTATAATGCCTAATTTTGTTGTGATGCCCAGCTGGATGCATAAAACAATGTAACAAGGTTTTTCTAAAATAAATCAACTCAAGTTATGGCAAAAAATGCCAACATGACACTGCCATATCTATTATTGAAGTCACAAAGTGCATTATTTTTTTTAACATGCCTCAAAACAGCAGCTTGCAATCTGGGACATGCTCTCCCTGAGAGAGCATGAGGAGGTTGAGTTGGGCAGGGTTGGGGTATATTGTAGCGTCCCGGAAAAGTTAGTGCTGCAAGGGGTTCTGGGTATTTGTTCTGTTGTGTTTATGTTGTGTTACGGTGCGGGTGTTCTCCCGAAATGTGTTTGTCATTCTTGTTTGGTGTGGGTTCACAGTGTGACGCATATTTGTAACAGTGTTAAAGTTGTTTATACGGCCACTCTCAGTGTGACCTGTATGGCTGTTGACCAAGTATGCTTGCATTCACTTGTGTGTGTGAAAAGCCGTACGTATTATGTAATTGGGCTGTAACACAAAGGCATTGCCTTTAAGGTTTATTGGCGCTCTGTACCACTCCGTACTTATTTTTTTTAACATGCCTCAAAACAACAGCTTGCAATCTGGGACATGCTCTC